>NC_064305.1:4374134-4676634 GCF_023373825.1 Bactrocera dorsalis | reverse complement strand
TCTGACTTCTACAGCATTCACGCAGTCGTTTTTTTGTTTTATTCTGTCGACTTCACCACACACATGTTAGCGATTGTTCGTCCACATAAGCAGTTTTGTTACCTCTCAAATATCCACTGTTGCCTTCCCCACTCAGCCGCTATATTTCAGCTATCGTTTCACCGATACACAACTAGTTGAGCATGTACCTTTGTGTGGCCACTGGCATACGCACAAGATCCGCTTAGCGCGACGATGCGCAGAGCCTCTGTGTGGATGTTATTTTGTTGTTTTCTTTGCCAGAATTAACTACAACTACAAGCCGAATGACAGCGTCATACCCAGCCTAAAGTTTGCTGCTGCTGTAGTTTGTTAAATTGACGCATGCCAGACCAGCAATACGCAGATAAAACGAAATAAATATGTCTATACTTTTGTCCACATATGTGTGTACAGCTGTGTGAGCACCTGGAAGCCCTGCCAATGCACCTAACAACTTCGGTTGTAATCGCCCACTCACCTGACGCGCGCAGTTAGCCTTATGCCCCACGGGCTGTGCCACGTTCTGGGCGTCTGATAAGTTTTAATCCCTTTTGCCAGCAGCATCATCGTCACCCCAAACAGCAATAGCAACAGCAACAACAATTATAGCCATACAAATCTCGAAAATTTGTAGTTGATAAATTTATTGCATAAGCTTTATGGGCGCGCTCGACGTAAATCAAAAACACGAGTGTTGTAGCCAACTTCTCTGTGTGTGTGTGTGTGTATCCCCAATTGCATTTCAGCTCACTATTAAAATTTGTTAGCAGCAAATGAGTTGGGGCGGCAATGAATCAGAAGTGTTGATAAACACACACACATACAATCATCAAATTTATATGCGTGTGTGTGTGTATGCTATGCGGTTGTGTGCGTTGTGCTGGGTTGTCGAAAAGTTTAAATTGAAGTTAAATCATTGCAATTAAAAGGGAATTTGCAGTCATTGCGAATGTGCTTTATCCAAGTGCTGGCAGGCATTTTACGAATTTTCCAAATTTGTTGCACAGGTCATTTATATTAAACGAAATGTGTGTGGGTGCACATGTCTAACAGTGGTGTGTGTTTTGAGTACGCAGCGGATTTAGCTCCGCAACAGACAAATTGTTATAAATTAGCCTACAACTTAAGTGTTATTGAAAACTGAATTTTGTATTATTTTGCTATTTTCTAGTTCGCTGGTGTTGGTCGAAAGTGTTTGGTGAAATGTGAAAAAAATTATAAATTCATTTAATTAGTTGCTAAAGGGATAAACTATTTGAATAAAATTAATAAATATTTAACTTTTGAGTTCTATTGCTAAAAATAAATGACTAAAGTAAAAGTTTATTGTAAATATTTTGAATACAAATAAAAAAGTTTTCCATAAAAGACTTGATTCCTATCGTTCAGTTTGTATGGTAGCTATATGCTATAGAGCTTCGATCTGGAACATTTCTTCAAATATTATTGAACCACCTTGAAGAATTATCCATGTCGAATTTTAGGAGAATAGCTCGTCAAATAAAATAGTTTTCCATACAAGCACTAGATCGATCGTTCAGTTTGTATGGCGGCTATATGCTATAGTGATCCGATCCAAACAATTTCTTCACAAATTGCATTATGTCTATAGTTAATAACTTATGTCGAATTTCTTGAAGATGGGTTGTCAAATAAACAAATTTTCCATACAAACACTTGATTCCGATCGTGCAGTTTGTATGGCAGCTATATGCTGTAGTGATTCGATCTAGAAAATTTCTTCAGATATTATAGAGTCCCTTTGGAGAATAGTTCATACCAAATTTTGTGAAGATAGCTCGGCAAATATGAAAGTTTTTCATACAAACATTCCTCTTTGATCGTTCGGTTTGTATGGCAGTTATGTGATATAGTAGTCCGATCTAAAAAATTTTTTCCGAAGATTGCTTGGTAGCTTTAGGTTATAAGCCATGCCAAATTTAAAGAAGATAGCTCGTCAAACGAAAAACTTTTCTATACAAACACTAGATTCCGATCGTGCAGTTTGTACGGCAGCTATATGCTATAGTGATTCGATCTAAAAAATTTCTTCAGATATTATAGAGTCGCTTTGGAGAATAGTTCATACCAAATTTTGTGAAGATAGATCGGCAAATGAAAAAGTTTTTCATACAAACATTTCATTTGCACCGTTCGGTTTGCATGAGAGTGATAAACGCTGATGAGGCGTTGGAAAATAAAGTGACACAACAATTATATTTACAGAGAAGAAATACATTCACATATTAAATATAATTTATAGTAATATAAAAAATACCGAAACAATTTGTAGTGGGTGGCAATGAGGCTGGCAAAAGGCCAAAGTCAAATATTTTCAAAAGTCAGTGGAATAAGAGAATTAAATTACATTCAATACGCTTGAACGATAAAAATGCTGGCTCATTGACGTGTGCTAATGGTAAACGCAACAACAAAGATGAAAACAAAACGATGAAATTCCGAACGGACATTCCATACATACACAGGAGCAGCGCACAAAGAAAGGACCACATGAAAAAAACTAAAAAAACGCAAAAGTTTGCTTGAAAAAAAAAAATTATAATAAATAAAAATCAGGCGGAACAAATTATATTCTTCAATGAAAACATTTTAACCATTTTAACACAAGCGCACGTGCATATTATTAAGCCATACGTTTGAACGGCACATTACTTACCACATTTCGAAAAGTGTGTTCCACACATTCCCCAGTGCATCGCAAATATCTGGGGGAGCAGCATAGTGTTGCGCTGCCTGGCGTGGCTGCTGTGAAATATCCATACACACTGCTCATTGTGGTGCTTTAAATTTGTTTTTCCACCTTTCCCGCCTTTAGTTCGAAAAATGTTTACAAAAGACCCATTGAAATGTTGGCGAAAATTGAAAATGCGGAAAATCTCTTGTGGCAAGCTTAATTCGACGGAACTGATGAGTGCAGTACGTTGTATGCGGTGCCAAACCAGCGGTGTTCGTATGAATTTGTGCTGCGGTCATGTGATTTCGCTGAGCGTTTGGCGAAAAAGTGTTGATTCGCAACGATTTCTTGTATGATAATCGCATGTGGAGAGCTTTCGTCATGTGGTGCTTTCTGGTGGAAGCTATGCACGCGCTATGCCAGCGAGCTTTCGGCGAGCGACATGCGGTGACATTAATTTTTGCTGGGCGATGGTGACATTATAAATGTTTTTTTGTGATTTAATACAAGTTACGGTGTTAAGCGGGTTGAAATCTGTTCTAGCAGAACTTGCTATATATGAAAGCTTGAGCTTAATTTACACCCGATAGGATGGTTGCGGGAAGAACAAGTTTTTAAGCACTGTGTAGAATACGACGCTTCCGTTCTGGATATTTCGATGTGAGAGATGCACCACGCTCTGGTCGAGCTATCGTTGAAAAAGTCGATGAAAGTATGGAAAAGATTGATCAGGACCGTCATATAAGCAGCCGCGACATAGCTAAGGAACTAAACATTCATCATCAAACGGTTTTGAACCATTTAAAAAAAGTTGTCTTCAAAAAGAAGTTCGATGTTTGGATACCACATGAATTGTCTGCGAAAAATTTAATGTACCGAATTAACATCTGCAATTCTTTGCTGAAACGAAATGAAATCGAACCATTTCTGAAGCAAGTGGTAACAGTGGACGCAAAGTGGATCAAATACGAAAATAATGTGCGAAAAAGATCATGGTTTAAGCGTGGTGAAGTTTAAGAAATGGTCTCAAAGCCAGGATTGATGACTCGAAAGGTTGTGCTGAGTGTTTCGTGGGATTGGAAAGGAATAATCCACTACGAGCTGCCCTAGTCTGGTCGAACGATTGATACTACATTTTACTGTCAACAACTCATGAGATTGAAGACAGCAATCAAAAAAAGAACTGATCAACAGAAAGGACTTCGTCTTCTAACAGGACAACGCTATACCACACATCTTTAATAACTCGGCGAAAACTGGGAGAGCCTGGCTGGGAGGCTTTGATGCATCCACCATATAGTCCTGACCTTGCATCATCGAACTACCATTTGTTTCGGTGAATGCAGAACTCCCTTAATGGAGTAAAGTTGGCTTCAAGAGGCGCTTCTTCCAACCAACAGCCTGCCTATAAGCCTTTGTGGAAGTCGTGAATATTTTCCACCCAATTTCCTGTTTAGCCTCGTAATTTGTACTTTGTGCGCTCAAACCTTGTAGATGCAGGTCTTTTTCCCACCACTAAACTACCTAATGACCAGGCAACACTGTACTCCCATTCCACAATGACTTTGCTGCTTAATATACACACACGCATACACACAGACAAACGAAAAGCGTTGGTAAAAATCCGCGCGAATAATTCACAATAAATAAAGCCGCAGATTTTCATATGAAATTGGCGAAACCGCCAAATAAGCGCCGCGAGCGCAGCCACATGCCATCGCATGCACACACACACACGTAAATAATAAAAAAAAATTACATATGAACCCAAGGGAATGGGGATTTGCAACATATTTGTGGCATAACCAAATTCGAATCAACGCTTGGCATGCTGGATTTGCTGCCATCGGTGTAGGTGTTGTTGGTGCCGCCACCGCCACCGCCACCGCTGCTGCTGCTGCTGCATTTGATAGGATATTTTATTGCGGTTTTTCGGTTTTTCGCGCGCATAACTTAAAAATTGCATACACAGCGCGCATAAGCCATGCCACACATGCCTCTCCATACTCATATACATGCTCGCATTTGCAAATTTAGTATGTGATGTGGATGTCTGGCTGTGTGTGTGTGTGTGTGGGTACCGGAAAATTTGACTACGCTGCGGTTACAATGACAAAAAATTCTATGCTTATGGTTTCATTGTTTTACAAAATTCATTGCTCTCGAAATATTTGAAATTATTCGGAAATATTTTGCAAATTAATGGATCCATTCACGATGGTGATAAATTTCGAGTGCAAACTAGTGCATATAAATATGCACTAAAAGAAATTTTTCGATTATGAACGATTTTGTATGAATAAAATTATTACGGCAAAGTTTGTTTGTGGAGCACATATGTTTATGAACCAGCTTTAAAGGCGAAATAGTCAATTGAAAAGTCCCCAGTCTGCCATAGTAAAACAAATTTGTTGGCGAAATTCCTTTTTTTATTCAACACAGTTTCCTTCAAGGGTGTTACACTCATTATAGCGACTCTTCACCCTTTCGATATTATTTTTGGGTTTTGCATCAAAGTAGGCCTCAGTTTCGACGATTATCTCTTCATTCGACGAAAATTTTTTTCCAGCGAGCCTTGTTTTGAGATCTGAGAACAGGAAATCGCATTTCAAACTGTCTAATACCGCTAAGTGATAGTCGCTGTTGATAGTCCTCCCGTTTTCAAGATAGTGAATCAAAATTACTCCATGCGCATTTCAAAATACAGAAGTCATAAGCTTGCCAGCCGACTGTTACGTTGTTCCAGGCTCAGAGGTTCGGACGTTCAGGTACAGTCCACTCGGATGACTCCCGATAGGACTTAGGAGTAAAATGGTGGAGCCATGTTTCACCCATTGTCACATATTAGGCTTGAAATTTACCTCGTATTATATTTGTCTTAAAAGCTTCTTTAAGATTGCTTCGTATGCTATGTTACAGAGCACATCGTCTCCGAAGTAATGAAGTTTGTTTTGGCACGAAGCTCTCAGAACTAATACCTTCGTTATTTCCAGGCAAATCATCACTGACCTTCGGATCTATAATATTCAAATAAAGTGAAGCAGTGGCACATAAATCTTACAACGTCGACCCCCAACATGAGCCCTTTTAATACACTTATAGTATTTGTCAACATCCCACGACGCGGTGAAGTGTACCGGAATGTGAGCGAGCGAAAATACAATGAATGAATGAAATGCAATTTCTGGCATCAAATAACCTCACTAAAGCCCACCAATGGCACGGCGCACACACAAACAGCACAACTTTTTTGCCTTGCAATATAAACCCAAAACTCACTGAATGTTGCCTGAATTCTCGCATGCAGTGACTGTAATTAATTTTCAAGCTATTTACCACACCCCAAAAATTAAAACGCCACACCGCTGACAATGCTGATAGCGCTGATGTGGGTATGTATGTCGGCTGACCGAAAGTGAAGACCCAGTGTAAATATACATTTTATGAAATGTGAAAGTGTTTAATGGCCTGGACATGAAATGGGATGCTGATATTGAAACAGAAGCTGAAGCCGTAGCCAAAGCTGGGTAAATGAATGAACAGCAGTGAATTTGAGCCGGTGGCAGGCCGGCTGTGGTCTATGATGCGGTACGGTGGGTAGAAGTTGACAGATGCTTCAATGAGTGTCCATAATGGCGGACAGGTGGCTGTCATGCGTGTCATTTGCTGGATGGTGCAAAGCAAAAACAAAAAAAGCAAGAACGAAAACAAAGGGTGCGAGCGGGCGGGTGGGGTCTTGATCTGTGGAGGAACGAACATTATTGTGTCTCTTATCATATTACAAACAATTAAGTTGAAAAACAATAACAATAACAACAGCAGCGGGCGGCAATACCTGTGCCACACGAAAAACAATTAACCACCAAGCGTGATGGCAGCAACAGCAACACCAGCAGCACCAACAACAATGATAAGAATATTTTAGCGCTGCGCATTTTTCGGTGAAATTATGGAAAGCGCCTTTGATGCTAGCGTTGCCACAAGCAACAGACTACAAGCATATGTATACGTATGTATATTAATAGCGCACACTGTAGCTGTAGCTGGGTTTTTGCCGCATATTTCATTGTTGACAATGAAAATTGACGCAGCGATTTTACGAAACAATGCCAACACTTAACTTAACGCAGCAGCTGGCGATGACAATGTTAAATGGGTGAAAATTGAAATTATTTTCAAACAAAACTATGCACACACACACACATGTGCGCACGCTCCGACACTCAACTACACACACACCAGCCATCTGTGGCGCTGTGGCAACCTTCTTCGCCGAACACCTGCCCTGCCATCACTTCCACCAATAGAGCTGCCATCTCTACTCTAGCGCCAGCATTGCTTACCGCCCTGCGGCGCTGGAAAATTCAATCAACGCGTTACTATGCTGTTGACATGGTAATTGGTGTTGGCCGTTGTTGCTGCGTGCGTTGGTGTGTTAAGCGTTGTTTTTTCCTGCGCGCTTGTCGCGCCAGCACATTAAAGTGTATGTGTATCTGTGTGCGTGTGTCTGTGTAAGTGTAGTGCGCATCATTTCCTTGGCAACTAACGGTTAGCTTCTGTCAGCGATTGTGAGTGGTGTCAATGCATTGAGCGACCATTTAATTTGTACACATTTCACGGTCTGTCGATCCTTTTGACTTTCGACTCCATCGCGTGGTGCTCGTCGGTTGCCACCTGTCTGTCTCTTCTGGCTGTTTGCACACGTACACTCTTAAAGCGGAATTATAATTGCCGTTTACTGGATAAGGGACAGAGAAATATGGCATATAAGTTAATGTATGGTTTGGAGGAAAGTTATCCAAGGAAAAGCTCTTGTAGGAGTATTTCGGGATACAGATTGGCTGGATTTGGAGCTTATTCGAAGCCCCCTAACTTAGATACAATCTTCAGAAGAAGTAAAGTCTTCTCTCGACGAACAAAAACCAAACTCTTTAAGGTACTCATTATTCTCGTCCTGCTATATGATGCAGAGACATGGTGATGAGTCGACTTTACGTGTTTTCGAGAGAACAGTTCTGCGGAAGATTTATGGTCCTTTGAGCATTGGTAACAGCGAATATCGCATTCGATGGAACGATGAGCTGTATTAGTTATACGACGACGTTGACATGGTTCAGCGAATTAAGAGACGGCGGTGCTGGCTAGGTCCTGTCGTCCGAATGGACGTAAACACTCCAGCTCTGAAAGTTTTCGACGCAGTACCTGCCGGCGGAAGCAGAGGAAGAGGAAAACCTCCACTTCGTTGGGAAGACCAGGTGGAGAAGAACCTGGCTTCGCTTAATTATATTCACAGAATCCTGTGCAAGTTTGATTTATTATCTTCTCAGGTTTACCGATCCCCTTTGCTCCTCATAATTTAGGCTAGGTTAGGTTAGATGGCTAGTCCAAGAGTCGCACTTGGATTGCTGTATGCATTCGTTCGTGTATCATAAAAAGAGAACTTCTGTAATTCGTATTTACAAATAAGTAAAGCGCCTTGTGATCAATAAAAATTTACTCAGCCGTTTAATTTCTATTCTCACCAGTTCGGTGGGATACCTGAAAGCGTGAGCTCTCAAGTGGTAAAGCTTTGATCTCACAAACGTGGGACAATCAAGAAGGAAGTGCTATGATCAGGGATGGGCACCATCACAATCAAACAAGCATCACAAAATGAGATTGTGTTAGTGCGCTTACTGTGGGACCAAGCGTACCAGCAACCAAAAATAATCAGTCTGCTTGCAGATGTCGATCGAGCAGGTCTATGTCGCACGAAGCCGCAATGCTACGAATACGTATGTATATACATATGCACATTTTTAAGAATATGTGCATAAACCATTGAATATAAAATATAATTATTTTTCATTTCAAGCAAGAATAAAATTTAAGTTATTAGTTAATTATAAATTAGTAATCTAATTCATTTAAAAACTTAAAAATAAATTAAATTTGTATATGAAAAGAAAATATAAATCTATATTTGAATTCATCGAATATTTTTAATATATAGCGAAACTTCAATAAAGTTAAAGCTATTGGAAAATGAAAGCTATTATAATATGAAATATTATGAATACACATTTCAAGAGGTCAGTTAATTTCAAACAATTATCCGAGTGTCAAAAAAAAAAGAGTTCATTCTGTAATAAATTTAAGAAGGTTATTTATTTCTTTGTGAAAGATTATAAAATGTCTTTTTAAATTTTGCTTAAATACAAAATTTAAAACTTTTTGACATAACAAGCACTGCGGCTTCCCAGAATTATTCAAAAGAAAAAAAAATTCAAATTCCCACTCTGTCTGAAACGTTTTTTGGTCTTCCATGTTTATACTCGCATATGTGTTCATTTATATACGGCATACAACTCGTGCGCATCAACCTGCTCAGTTCAACTTCTGATTGCAGACTGATTTTAACATCGCTTTGTTCCATCGTAAGTGCTCGTTTTACGCTCTTCGCTTGTGCGTGTTAGTGACAATCGGTGTGTGTACGTATACGATAGCTTACGCTCTTTTAGCACCTGCTAAGACTTTGCCCATGCCTGGCTATGATCATTCCACGTCGTTTTCTTCCGTACATCTTCTGCAGTTGGTGTCGGCTAAGCTTCTCAACCTTGCAGAACGGACGCCGATACGGCAATGAACTGTTCGAACCTCCACTACCAGGAAGAGGCTAACCTTACTGGGGACAAAGAGCATGTGAGCGATCTACGGGCCAAAAGGATTTTTCGACATCGCATGTATCGGTTCATAGCCAAGCGCTAGCCAGGTGCTTGCAAAGCCAAGTTATCCAGTCCTGTTTCCATTCTACTGGTTACGGCGCCAGCACATCAGCTTTGCACTTGCCTGCAATTCCGTTGACGTTTTCTTCCCTACGGCTTCTTTAGCTGGTGCCGAGTAAGATTCTTAATCTTTCAGCCCCCACAACCAGATATTGATGTTAGAACCCCCACAACCAGCCAGCCTTACTGAGGACAAAGAGCTCACGGGATCGCATATGATCGAATTTGGGCCAAAAGGATTTTTAGACATCGCATGAACCGATAGTAGTCCAGCGCTGGTCAGGTGACGGCGAAGTCCAGCTATCCAGTAGTAGAACGCACGATGAGTAGGAAGTACACACCCGTTCCCATTCTACTGATAGCAGGGTCAAAAACTGAAAAGAGTTCATTGAGCAATCATTTAGTGCTATGAAATTTCAAGGTTCAGAGCTCAGTATATAATACGAGTATAATCAACCTAATTTGCAATTAAAAGGCCTCTCTGAGTTGTAATTCAAAATTCGCTTAATGCACATCATTGATGCCAACAAGGTCAACACTGTATTACCAAGTCCACTTTTGCAAATGAAATGAGAGCATACGAAAACTAATGCAATCCAAACAATTAGTCCGAAAAATTGGAATTTTTCAACCTACTCTGCTGGTATCAATGACACAATTCCCTGTGACTACGCTGTGGAAATGGATTGGCAGAAAAGAATGAAGGCAGGTGAGTTAAAGCCTCGATTCACCATATTACCACCCACTCTAAGCGTTGCTTACAAGTTTAGTTGGAGAAAGCGCATATTCTAAGTTCTATTATGTTGTGCGAACGAGCAGCGGGCAGCAGCAAAACGCAAATTAAAATAAATGTCCTTCAGCTATCAAATTAGGGCCAGTGAAAGGACGTTACGAAAATGTTGAATGGCATCGACGACTGCAACGACGTCGACAATCGAATGCGATGCGATAATAAATTAATTGAATGCACTTTAACAGCACTGAGAGATACCGGTAAGAGTGGGTGGTCCGGCGGCGGCGGCGAGCTGCATGCTGCAACAGCGTGTGCTCAGCGGCACTGATGCTGTGCTGAGCTGTACTGAGCACCGAGGGCAATCTAATCAATATTCATTGTTGACAATCTTTGTAAATGGAAATGAAATTCGAATAAAGCTTTACCGCCTCGCCTCCGTTGCAGCTGCAGTTGTTGTACGGTCGAAGAGCCTTTGTGACCACTGAAAATGTGGAAGAGCTGCATGAAGATTGATGAGCGTTGTGGTGGAAAGCGGCGAGCGGCGTTTCTGCATGTAATTAGAATGCTGCCGTTGATACAAAGAGAATTTCAGCATACTTTAATCACTAACTAACTGCTAATTATCCTTTGGTGCAAGGCGCGCGGCCAGCTGTATTACTGCAGTAGGTATGCGGCGTATTGGGACTAGCAATTGGAAATTAGTGTGCGATTAACGCGCAGTCAGTGGAAGAAAGCAAATGAATTGAAAGAAGTAGAGCGGAAAATGAGAAAATTAGAAAGCAAAAGATCGAAAGTGCAGTTGTGGGCGGGTACTCATTTACATGTGTCGAACATATGCGTGCAACGGAAGCAGTATTGGTGAGATTGATGTGTGTTAAATGATATTAACGGTCATGCAGGAAGTATTGCAGCAGAAAAGTTTGAATAAAGAGGTGTATCGCTGCTTTCTTTGCACAGATGACAAGGTTTTTAGAAGGAAAGCGTTAAGACTCAGCTTCCTTCTTTGTAATAATTTTTATAAAGCTTTGATTTGGGTATCATTCTGATTTCTTCAGACTGGATAAAGAAGTGAAGCAAATGAGTCTGGTAGTGAACGAGGACAAGACGAAATACCTCCTGTCATCAAATTAACAGTCGTTGCATTGGCGACTGGCTTCTACGTCACTGTTGACAGTCATAACTTCGAAGTCGTAGATAATTTCATCTATCAGCAACAACAATGTCAGTCTCGGAATCCAACGCAGAATAACTCTTCCCAACAGCTGCTACTTCGGACTGAGTAGGCAATTGAGAAGCAAACTCCTCTCTCTCTCTGCTTTATGATGTAGAGGAGGCATGGACGATGATAACATCTGATGATTCTGCGGAAGATTTATGGTCCTTGCACGAACATTGGCAACGGCAAATATCGCGAATTAAGAGACATCGGCTGCGGCACAGAGAGTATTCGACGTCGTACCCGATAGGGGAAGCAAAGGAGGAAGAATACATCCACTCCGTTGGAAAGACCAAGTGGAGAAGGACGTGGCTGCGCTTGGAATATCAATTGGCTCCAAACAGCGAAAAGGAAGAACGACTATGTTATCCGGTCACGACTGTCTCATCGTTGTTAAAACTTACTTTCTCAGCCATTAAACAACGACACGATGCCTAAGATTACTATGGAAATTCACGTTCTGTCACCTTCTCAGAGACAAATCTTCGCGGGATTCAGGAAACGCAACTGCAACTCCAAAAACTCGTTAACTTATCTTTTTCCAAATATCAACAGTGGGCATTATTACACGACGTTAGCCGAAATCGCCAAATGGCCGCTAAGGTCATTCGATTTAACCGACTATTATTATTTTCTCTGAGGGTATGTTCTTGAAATTTTCAATGTTTTCCACTGAAGCGTTTGTATTCCAAAACCTCACTTCTCCACCAAAATCTCTTACATATCTCCCATATGCTTTACCTAGCTCATATTTCCACTTTTTGAGCACCACAATATTATTAAACAAGCTAAACAGAAAACACCTCTATCAAAACAATTACTCCCACGGATTCCAATATGCTCTCTAGCGCATGTTTAATTATAGCTCGGTGGAAACCGAATGGCTTTTGGGTTTTATAAGAACATTTTTTTGGGGCAGCAATATAATTAGAGGATCCTGCGCAGTCCACACCTCTGATCATTACACTGCGCCGCATATTATGAAAAAAGTCACAGGGAGCCATGACTGTCGTATGCTGTGGCTAAGCAATGACACTTGTTTCGTGTTTGGTCAAAAAGTCTGTTAAAATGAAGTTAGAATATGTCTGCGCATTCAGATATTTTGGCAATATTCTAACCCAAAACATTAACCGAAAGATATTGAGTCGATCGATGAGAGATTTTGAGATCTTCTGCTGTCTCTCTCTTGCCAACACAAGCATATTAAGGCCCCATTTCTTTAACTTTTTCGATGTTTCGCCATTAAAAGAGGTGTCCACCCGCATTAGGCAAGTTTTCGCTTGCTTCACAACCTTCCCTAAATGCTTTGTATCACATTTTTTCCAATCATAAATGACATAAACTTATCTGCATAGCAAAAAACCAAAACAGACCCCCTTTTTACCAAATTTTAATGTTTAGATTCATTTGAACATCACATTAATCTCATTTGCATAGAAATGGTGAGCACTTTTTGTGAAAGACTCCTGCAATTATTTCTGAACTTTCTAAAAATTTGGAAAATTTGGAGTATAAGCAGAAAAGTTCAAACTACGCGCGCTGCGGTTAACAATTAACGCAGAAATTATAATGACAAAAATGTCATCAAAAATTTTTTTTGAAAAAGAAAGTAAAAAAAAAAAAATAATTTAAAGCACAGCAAAAAAATTCAAAAAAGCATGTGGTCATTCAAAAAACGCAAGAAAATACAAAAGAGCTTAAAAGTCAACTGTCAACGCTGTGTCATAAAGGCTGCTGGCGCGATTTTTGCATTCATTCAATGTCCCTACGGTCTGCACATTGCTGGCATTAATGGCATCTGCTTACTGCCGCTGCTGTTGCTGCTGCCGTTCGACCAACTCGCCGTGTAGATAAATATGAATTTCCCAGCAATTCAAGTACATAATGACATAAAAGCGCCGCCGAGTAAATGTTGCAGCGGTGCAATTGTAGCAACCGTTGTGGCATTTGCTTTGCTGCAACGGCCATGCTTCCGGGCGTTGTGCAACAGTTGCGGAAAATAGCGGTTAGCAATTTTTTCCAGCATTCATGCAATTTTTCGGTGTTTTTTCCACTGTCTTTTACTCGCTTTACTCGCGACTGAGCTCATTATAAAGCTGCTTTTATGTTTTACTCATATTTCCAGTGGCCACTTGCAACAAATCACTATAATTTTTCACAATTTTCGCTGCGCTTTGTACTTTGTGCTTTGCAGCGCCCATTGGCTGCTTGTGTCTCCATTTAGCTCTTTCAAAAAAATAAAAAAAAAAAAGTAACCGTAAAAATGGCTTGGGTTAGAGATATGCTTTATTTTAAAATGACCCTCTGTTGAAAAAGTATATTTTTTATTAGCTGCGCGAGTTTTTCCAAAAGCTTTTCAAGTGCTCTATTTGGCAGCACATTTTTGTGTACGCGAAACTTTACAAAGCCCTGTTTCGTGAGTTGGCCGCACTTGATGAAAATGCTAACCACTTGTAGTGCTATATTTTTTAGTAACCAGTGAAGAGAGCTGAGTGATGGCGAATGTTCGAAAGTGGGCCAAATCGAAAATTTAAAATAAATGTAATTTTGCATTGTAAATGAAGTTGTGTAGTAAATGGAAATTTTTGCTTGTTTTGTTGTTGTAATTATAGAAATTAGAAGTAGGTTGAGTTGCAGCTAAAAAGAGAGGACAGAAAGAAACCTTTATTTATGAAAGTAATTGCAGTTTAGTAGCTGAAAGAGCGAATGAGAGCGAAATATGTTAAAGTGGGTTTGAAGCTTCGAAAATAGTAGCGAAGACAAGCACCCTTAAGACTATAAGTACACTATATTTCAGGGATATACTCCGCATAATTATAAGAATTGTAGACATGCCGTTGATCATTTTGTTTCCTTCATTGATTTGCATTTTAGTATATTAAACATTTGCGATCTAAATCGAAGCCATTCAAATGGAAAATTTATTTTTTCAAACGCTCGCTTTTTCTGTTGCAAAAATAATAGCAAAGTCACTAAAAATATTTCAATTTCAAAACCTGCGTTATTTTCATTTCAAGAACTCCACATATGCTGCTCTTTTAGAGTTTTACCACTTATCGTGACTCTTTGAAGGCTAAACGAATTGCAATCGTCTTGATAACACATTTCTGACATATCGTTCACAGCAAATTAGGTGTTTCAAATCTTCAACACATTTTTCACCTTAATAATTGACAAAAGAATTGAAATAAGTGGCAACTGGCAAAATTCATAAGTTACCAACACTGCCAATTTAAAGGAAATACGAGCACAAGCATTGAAGAGTGCAATTACCAGAAAATGATTGCATGCTCCATGTTGACGTCACTACTCACATGTCAATTCTGAATATATGTATGTAAATACATGTCAGTATATTGAGAAGTATAAATAAAATAGTGTGCGATGAAAAAAAGATAAAAATTGATAAAAATGCTTGCCAAGAACTGAGGAGTGTGTGCTCCATGGCAAAACCCAAACAAATACTGGCAGCGCTTTTTGTGTAAATCTGCGCGTCCGTCACGTGCCACACACAAGCTTAACGCATCGAAGCTGCTGACAACACTTTGAAACGAATGAAGTGAACGAGCAACACTGCGCAGGCAATGTGAGAGGAAGGGGTTGCGTGGCGTACATTGTCAGTTGTGCGGTTGAGCAAATGAAGTTGTCAAATTCTTCTTCTGCCGCTGCTGCTGTTATTTCTGCGCTCTTGTCAAACAGCATTGACAACTGAAAACGCGCTTAGCGGGCTGACAACTTGACTGGTAATTTGTTGTTGCCATTTTGGTTATCACGGTGCTTGGTGTTGTTTTCCGTTTTTGTATTAGTTAAAGCGCTGTAGGTTAGCAATTTGACTGGAATAGCGAACTTTTAAGCTTGAAAAATAATTCCAAATTATTATGTCAGAAGTTGGTCCAGTATATAGTTGAGTATATCAACCTGAAATCTTTATCCACCTTCTTTCTATATTCTTTGATAAATAAGAAACAATTTCGGTAAGTTTTTAGACGAGAGCGACGCCTATGAAGCAAGTTTATTACAACTGAACTTGTGGAACACCTATTAGCGAGGTTATCATTCCATTTATTTGAGTTCTGCAAATTGTCTATGTCCATAGATATACCCTTGATTCATAACTAAAGTACTTTAACTATTTCTTTCCATTAATATTTTCAATCCACCTCGAACTCGCTTCAATTTATTCCACCGAAAGGGTTGCCAGCGATTGCTATTATCAGTTTTTGTCACTCAGCCACCACTCAGCTCACCGCCGCGTCAACTTTGAGTTATGAAAAGGTGACATGTGAGCAATTGAGTGCGCGTGATTGCTTGTCACCGGCGAAAAGTCTATAATAAGCTACGCGCTAAAGCCCTTAAAAACGGTGGTGAGAGCGCTTCACTAAAATATTTTGTTTGTTATTTTACACGTTTGCGGCTGTGTGTTTATTTTCATTTCGTTTGTCACTCTGCGTGCGTTGCGGCGCTGAAATGAGGCGGAAAAAAGCAAATTCTAATATCGATGAAATCTTTGTTAAGCAACCCGAATGCATATTTGCCGACGAAATTTTTGTGGCCGCTTTTGAGTTAGAAATATGAAAAGGCACAAATTGTTCCGCAAAACATAAAGGATTGGGTTGGGCGGATTTTACGCCAAATACTTGTGAAAGAATTCGCACCGCACAGGTGAATGCAAATGTGGTGACTGTTGGGTATTGGTTGGCAGTGTGCGTGGCTGAGGTGGCGGCTCAAAGGTTTTTGCGTTCGGCTTGAAAAATGCGCACATTACTGTAGTGGAGAGCTTATAACTCATGTACATGTGTATGTGCGTGCTGGTAAATCCTTTTCACTTGATTGAAAAGCGCGTCAAATGAATGGCTCGGTGAATGCGTGGAATTTTCACAGAATTCTAGGCGCAATCGTGCGTGACTGGTGGATTGCGCGCAATAATGCGTATGTGTATGCATAAGCTGATAACTTTTCGTTGTTGTTGACATTTAATTTTAATATTTGCAAATTGAAAATCCGATTTATCCAGCTATGGCCTGGGAAAATCACTGCGTGCTGGAAGTGAACTAATGGCATGCTTGAAGCTGAATAATTTAAGGAATTTTAAATGAGTCGCTTATTTAAAGAAGTTACTTGATATTCTGCATGCGATATTAGTGCTTAAATTTTAATTGATTTACTTTAATTAACAACATTAATTAACAACAATACGCTTTGATAATTTTCCTTGAAAATGTAGATATGTATGTATGCTATCAGTTTGGATTGTTGCGTATACGCAGTGTCACTCCATGATGCTCCTGAATATGAAAGCTTTTGAAGATGTTTCTTTATTTGACACATGTGTAAGCATATTAAGCAAATATTTAAACATTTCTTGATACCCTTACATATAGAGAGAGCTTTTGCTCGTATATAGGGTTTTTTATAGTAAAGGGTTGCAGTTCTTTCACCCTCTTAACAGAAGAAATGCAAAAAGTTTAATTTTTTCAAAAGTACGTGTGAACATTTCACACATATTATGTTTTTATTATACATAAGCATTATTATGTAACCCGTTGTGGATGATAGTGCTACTTTTTGTATGATGCACATATGCAAAGTCATTCGTATCCCAAAAGTTAACCCTTCTTCTAAAGAATTAGTGCGTTAGGGAGCATTAAAGCTTTGATAATAAACTCTTTTGTAATATAAAATTTTCATAAATATGTTTATATCTAATTATAGTTATTTAAGAAGAATACTTTGAAATTCATTTGTCCAGTTGTGGCTTACGATGTCTTAGCAAGCGTGTTTCGTCACTGCGGGCCCTTCCTGAGAAATCTAAAAACACGTTGATTGGTTAAAAGTTTTAACTCAAAATAATTTATTTTATATATTACTTATCGACGAGTTAAGTCCCGAAAAATTTCGGGATCCCGAATTCACTATTTTCCAGTCCCGAAATTTATCGGGATCGAATTTTGTACATATTTGTAAAATAACTCCAAAAAATATTTCTCAATATTCAGAATGAAATCTTTCAAAATTATAAAGAGTGTCCAAAAAATAGCGCAAACTTTAAATTTGTCGCTATTTATGTATTAAGATGTTGACAAACTTAACAAAAAAAAATATTCGCCAGCCGACAGTTTAAATTAAGAAAATTTTCGGCATCCCGAATTTACTATTTTCCAGTTCCGAAAATTATCGGGATCGAATTTTGTATATATTTGTATTATTGTAATTGTAAAAATATTTCTCTATACTCAGAGTGAAGCTCTTCAAAATTTTAAAGGGTGTTCCAAAACTAACGCACGATAGGAAATACAAACAGGGTGTCCCTAAACTAACGCGAGCTTTAAATTTGCCGCATTTATGTATTAAGTTGTTGACAATCTTAACAAAAAAAAAAAACAAATCGACGACTGATAGTTTAAGTTAAGTCCCGAACATTTTTAGCCTTGTAGCTTTTATGCTTTACTTCATCGAACTGTTGTCGAATATAATCCCTTATAATTTTAAAAGATTTCATTCTGAATATTTTCTTTCATTACAAATAAATACATAAAAACTTCGATCCCGATAATTTTCGGGACTAAAAAATAGTAAATTCGGGATCCTGAAAATATATACAAAATTCGATCAAATAATTATACTTTAAGAGCTGTAAGCCACTTAATGCATGAACTTATAAGAAGCATTTCCAAACAAATGAACAGCTTTTGCGTTGTCTTAAGTTTTACAGGCCTTAAGTCTTCCGTAAAATACATATAAATGCATAAATGTAAAAAATATTTCATGCTTAAATGTGCGCACAACTCATTTAAAATTAATCAATTCCGCGCAATTACTTGCACAATTTCCAAAAGTGTTAATAAGCCAAGAACGCAGGCGTAAGTTAAATCATAAGTAAGGTGTAAATGTGTATGTGTGCAAAGTAAGAGCTTTGGCTTACAAAGCAAGTGCATGAAGTGGTATGCGTAGTTAAGCATAACGGCAAGCAGGTAAATATGAATAAAACACATATAATTATATTAAATACTTTGAAGTGCGTGCTTGCGAGATTTGCACGTTTTGCTCTCACCTAAATTATTTGTGGTATTTATCTTAAACATTCTCATGCCCACTTTTGCCGATTTAATAAAGTGCGCAATTGGTGCTTGAGCTGTTGTAAAATTTAATATGCATAACTGCCAGTAAACTTAACAAGGATTAAGTTCAAATGCACGTGTGTTAAGTGCCAAAAATGCTCGCTTGTTTCGCTTATCGCCTTTTGCCTTTTAATTTGCATTAAATATTAATTAATTGAAAGTTTTACATTTGCTTTTCAACTCTTTATGCATGTGTGTGTATGTCTCAGTGTGTGTTGAAATACGTTTAAAAATGTTTAAAATTCTGTGCGAGTGCTTTGTGCAGCCTTCGCTCACATGATTAATTTTGCATTTTTAATTAAAACAGTTTTTTCTTTATTTAGAAAGTATAGTACAATTGCTGGAAAGAATTTTTTTCACATATCAGAATAAAAGTTTAGGTATAAGCTTTATGAAAAGACGAATAGAAGTGTGACGTTAGAAATAAGGCTAAAGCAAGGCATAAAGTCAGTCTGCAGCTCAAATTATTCTCTCCAGCAGAGGATTAATGAAGTCGCACGATAGGAAGTATTTTGTTTGAATCCCCTTTGCTACGGAACGGCTTGAAGAGGTATTTCCAGATCCTAACGCAGCTTTTGGTATTTTTCATCGTCAGTTTACACAGCCATATTAGTTTTGCGGGGTAACCAAATTCAGACATAGCGGCATAAAGGCAGCTCCTTTTCGTGCTGTCGAAAGCAGCTTTGAAATCGACGAAGTCGTTCTCCTTTCATGGTTTTTTCAAAGATTTGGCGCATGATGAATATATGGCCGGTTGTTGATTTGCCAGGTCTAAAGCCACACTGATAAGGTCCAATCAGCTTGTTGACGGTGGGGTTTGATCTTTCACACAAAACGCTCTATAGAAGTTTATACGCGATGTTGAGGAGGCTGATCCCACGGTAGTTGGTGAGTCCCCCTTTTTGTGGATTGGGCAGAGCATACTTAAATTCCCATGATGTCGAGTTTCTGATGAGTGCTCGTAGAGAGGCAAGTCGAGTAGAACATCGTTCGGCAGTCTGTTGTGATTGTAGCTTCTCGACGTCGAACTTTCCTTGTCTTTGTTGACGTGCGTTTGTTGTTGCTGCACAGAGACGTGTGCGTATTTTTGCTGCAACAAGATAGTAGTGGGAAGCATTGCTGGGACCTCGGGCATACGCTCGTCTAAAACACTGGAGACGTGTCTTCCGTCTATCACAACATGATCGATCTGGTTTTAGTACTACAGATAACCATACTTCGGGCCTTGCTGAAGTCGATCAGCCTCAACCCATTTGGGGATGTTTCAACATGGAGGCTGAATTTACTGACCATTGTATATACAAAGCTTCCTTGCCCACCCTGGCGTTGAAGTCGCCATGCACGATTTTGACAACGCGGCAGCAGCTCTTATAGGTGCGCTCCAAGCGCTCATAGAATGCATGTTTAGTCACATCGTCCTTCTCTTCCATCGGGGCGTGGGCGCAAATCAGCGATATGTTGAAGAGCTTCACTTTGATGCGAATTGTGGCTAGATGCTCATCCACCGGGGTGAAGGCCAGGACTCGGCAGCGGAGTCTCTTTCCAACCACGAATTTGCGCTCCTTAATATACCCAGTGTACTAAATGCCACAAGGACCTACTCGTCTCAGTGCTTGTTCCTTCCATTGCACTTCTTGAACGGCGGTGATGTCAGTCTTTACTCTTACGGAGAAATCAACCAGCATATCTTTACTGATGAGTAAAAGTTTTTATAAACAAAAATTAATTTAAATTTATTTGTTAATGATATTAAGCAGCGATGTAAATATCAACTTGTTTACAAGGTAGTGATATACAGCACCATATATACTCTAGCGAAACTTATTCGTCTGTAAGTAAACACTTACGAACTTAAATCTCTTAGGCCTCACTGACAAGTGACAAGCGCTTACGCATACAAATACAAGCGATTACAACTGCGCACCTCACACAAGCACCCGAAGTGTAGGCGCGCTAAAGTTAATCTCTTCCACTTACATACAAACCAGCCAGAGTCGTATCAGTGCGCTCGTATTTGCTCGCATGCCGCCACTGTGCAATTTGCTATGCCTGTCGCGCGCATATTAATTTTAATAAATTACTTAATTATTTCGGTATTAAATTTTGCGTTGATGCCGTTGCGGATGGCACAGACAAATCGTTTGTAAAAAAGGTTGAAGGTGAATTTCAGGCAAACAATGTGAAGAGTACGCAGCAAAAACAAGAGAAACTGAAAAAACTGTTTGTGCGACTTTGCACAAACACACGCACGCTTTAGAGGCAAACTTTCCGCAGCGGCTCACAACAGCGCAGGGCGGTGTGCCACGGCGTATACGTACTCGCATTTTCCACCTAATTTGCTTGCAATGCGCGAATATGTAATGAGCGCACAAATTGACGGCTTTATGTGTGTGCCGTTTGTTGTTGTTGTTGCCTGCTTACGTGAGTATGTGGCGTTAATATTTAATGCAACCAAAGCGCGGCAAAAGCAATGACTTTGCATTGTTGTAGTTTTTTCTGCATTTCATTATTTTTTATAGGAAGTAAGAGGCGGTATCAAGCTGTATGTCATGTATATGAATTATTTATGCAGGGAAATTGTAGTTGGGAATTGGCTGTGAAATTCAGTGTTTATACTGCAACTCATAATTATGAGTAAAACTTCGACGTGCTTTGGAAATATAGGGTAGTCGAAAAAGTTTTTTCGTATTTTGTGAAAAGAAGAAAGATGTGCAACATCAGTTGAAGTTTGATTAGAAATACGAAAAGACTTTTTCCACTACCTAATATATTTAATTTTTTAACCGCTTTTTATGTATTAAACAATTTCAAATTAATACCAAAATTGTTTTTAGCTCATAACTGCATTTTTCCAACTCACTGTATTTCACTCTGCTCATTAAAAAACTTCACTTGATAGCCAGCATACAAAAAAATTTAATCCATACATATACATACATACTTGTATGTCCGTAAAAAAGTGGAAATTATCTCTCAGCGCCTGCATGCGTGCAACAACACTTCGCCATCGTTTACTTTTAATCACTTTTCGCTCGCATTGCGCACAACACCATATCAAAAAGCGCCTCAAACGAGGTGACGGCATCAAAAGTCGCGCTCAGCTCATACATAAATGTACTATACATACATCCCAACTGGCTGACGGTCTGTGCCTGTAATCCTCCCGCTTCGCTACGTCCTCGTATGTGTGCTTACCGCCCGCGGCTAAGTGCGACAGACTGTGTATGCAAGCAAGCACATGTGTTGTGCCGGATAATTAATTGCCATTTTCTTGGCAATAAAGCCAAGCCGTTGTTTAACGTTTTTGCTCATATTCTTTTTTTGCAGCTTTTCCTGTTTTTCTTGTGCACTCATGCCTTTTCTATTTGTCCATCCTTTAATCAGGAGCTTTTTTGCGCCAGCGTCGTTGTTGATGCCAATAATTTGTAACCTCTTGCTACTAAAATTTTTGTTGCAATATATGTTGTGCCTTATTAAAGTCTCTTTTCACAAAATTTATTTTGTTATTTTTTGTATTTTCGCTAATCAACGCCACCTTTTAAGGGGTTTTACTCGCTCGGGATACAAAAACGCTGATCCGCCTATTTTGTGAATTGCTTTCTTAGGCAAGCGTCAGCGGTTCATGAAATATTTAACACTTCTTACACACATTTACGCGAAATAGAGTTCAACTTGTTTATTTTTCCGCTCATTTGTTGTAATTATTATTAAGCTCTCGCCTGTTTTTAGGTCCTAGATTGACAAATATAGCCGCTCATCAATTTTTAGGCAGCTAAACTTGTCGAAAAACAAAAATACAATTATATATAATATATAAATTATTAATTAAAAGTGTTGCTAGAAACAAAAACTTTATTTCTACTAGGTGCCAGGCCACAAAGGTTTCAAAGGTAAGAAAATCAAAACCCGATAGAACCTGGCTGCAAAAATGCAAAAGTCATGTCATCTGGGGTCCCTACATTATGATACACTGGAGGAGGATCCGCTTGAATGAGGGAAATTTATAGTATCTTCTAGGAAAAACATTATCTACTCTGATTTACTAAGTTTATTTACATATACTAACTCTAAAGAGTTTATTTCTGATTATTTTTAATTTTTACATAATGTATGACAATATTTCTTGCTTCCAAAAATATAATAGAACTTTCTCTCTACTCAGCAGACCAATTATAAACTTTCAACTGCTATATAAGTAATTTTACTACATACCCCTACAATCCGCACGTTTCACTGAACACAAATCCTTACGCATTCTTCCCAAAAGCCAAAGCCACCAGCGTAAGGAAGAAATTAGTAGCTGGCAATTCGATATGGAAATGAAGAGGAAATGAGGAATATTGCACCTACGGGAGCGTTTATCGACAGCGCCAGCGACACCGAGCCAATGTAACAAACAGCGGCAAAGAAATTGCAGAGACAGTGCTAAGAATGCGAGTTCACAGATTGGCAAGTAGGAGAAAGTGCGTAGAAAGTGTCTGCAGATAAAAAACTTGCCAAGTAGCAAATGAATGCCCGCACGAGGATTATGACGAGCGTGTGCAAGTGATAAGCGCACGCTGACAAGGGAAAACAACACAGTTTTGGGAAAATAAACACACCCCGACCACCCCACCGCCGCGGTTGTTATAGCTTTTTTGATAACTTTCCTAGGTGCCCCACACAATTTGATTTCCATATCGCACTTTCACGCGGGAATATTCGCAACTGAAGACGAAACTTTCTCGCCGACAAATTTGCTGATTGTGCTCCGGAGACTAAACGCGCTCACTTGTGCGTGGGTGTGGCTGTGCGTTGGCGGAAAGTGTGTGAAAAAAGCGAGATGCGAGTGTATAAGTAATAACAACAAAACAAATAAACTAATGTGTTTTGCATAAACAGCAGCAGCAGTGACAGCCGCTGGGAGCGAAATTGTGACAACTCAGCGTAGACTGCAATGTGTCTCTGTTGTAATTTTATTGAAGTGGGCGTGACCAATTTGCATTTTCATGCCATTAGTATGATATTGTCATTGTAATGGTGAAGTTTCAGTTTTGACTTCTGCTGTTATGCGAATATTTTATTTAGAAATATTTGTGCTTGAAAAATTGTGAAAGAAGTTTAAGAAGTTAGTGGCTAGAGTAGAGCTAGCACACTGTCTTTGCTTGTGCGGAAAGCAGATTTGTTTAGAATTTTTGTATATCTTTGTCTGTATCTTAAAAAGTTTTGTACTTAATATTGAAAAAACTAAGAAAAAAATCTCATCGTTTACTATTTTGGTCTGTGGTAGCTTGGAGATTATAGTCAATAGTAGTATATATCGCGATGAGTCTTCTCTGTTGGTCTGAACATCGGCCCTTCGTGTCTAGCAAGGTACTTCCTTCGCTTTGAATAATAATCAGATACGCGAAAGTGTTTAGCAGCTGCAGCTTTACTTCCTATCGAGCTATCAATCCTGGTGTTATGGCTCGGCGATTCTGGAGCTATAAAGTATTCGGCAGCGTCAGCAAGTGCATTCTCCACTTTAGTGCCGGAAAAACGCTTTGGAAACTCAGGTGCTTTCAGATATTCAGCAGCGGCGGCTAATCTTTCCTGTGCCAAAATTAGTGCAATGCTTCGAAGCTCACTCACGTCGGGTGCTTTGAAGTATTCGGCGGCTGCTACCAGGCGTTCTATGGTTTCGGTTTTAAAATTTTGTTTTGATGCTTGTGGTGCTCTGAAATACTCTGCGGCAGCATTCATACTATCCTTGATATCTCTGGTTCTATAAAGTTCAGCAATCTGTCTATCTAAATCATTGGTAATATGTTGAGTCTCCGGCAATATGGCGGCGTTAATGCTGACCACTATGAGAATGCTGATCGAGTATAGCAGAAGCAATTTCATTTTTATTTAATCGATTTTATTTCTAACTTTAGTTCGACTGCTCCTTATAGTCGTTGTAATTGAACTGTGAATGCAGATTTAACTAAACCGAGCTTTTATACTAATCATAATCATATTGAGTAATCTTCAGTTTTTTTTCCAATTTTCTAAAGGTCCAATAATTACACCAGCTGTTGATTGTTGTTATTATGTTGTAAATATATATCTGATTAGTAATTTAGTTGGTGGGTCAAGGCGCTAGCCGTATGCGACGTTTTCAACGGTTGTCGTCATATAATATTATTCCTTATCAGACGTTTAAGTCTGAGCGCTTTTTGCTCAGTTTTATACGCAGATATGTATATACTTTATATATCTGTCGATTATAGTGAATGTTATCAGTATAAATTATTACTTGAAATCAATTAGAATTATAGAGTATATTTAGCTTTAATGATGCTATAAATAGCGCTAATGGATGAATGACAGTGGCTTTAAGGCTTAACAGCTACATTTTGGTTAAAGCCTTTTGTCTGACTTCTAAGGAAAAAGTTAACTAATCGAAAATAATTTACCGGCGATCTTATGAGCGGAAAAGGAAAATAAAGGGGAGGCATGTAGTTGAATTTTTAAGGGTTAACAATGGCTTATCTCGATTTCCGGCAAAATAAAATATTTTAGTTACAAATCTTTGTGCTTGAAAAAATTGTGAAAGAAGTTTAAGAAGTTAGTGGCTAGAGTAGAGCTAGCACACTGTCTTTGATTGCGCGGAAAGCAGATTTGTTTAGAATTTTTGTATATCTTTGTCTGTATCTTAAAAAGTTTTGTGTTAAATATTGAAAAAAAGAAATATCCTCATCGTTTACTATTTGGGTCTTTAGTAACTTGAAGATTATAGTCAATAGTTGGTACGTCCGGATTCTGCCTTTGTAGCAGCTGCAGAGCATGTTTCGGGTCCACTACGCGAGGTATGGTTTCATCAGCTTCGGAGATCGATAGAAAACTGCTTCCAGCTTCACTCTATCCCACAGGTTTGAAAGCATTCTGACCGTTTCGCTTACCCATGTTAGCGTGGGTCTTTGTTGGATTTTAAAACTTTCACATCGCTAAGCCATCCTGCTTCATCACATGACGGCTGGGATGAGCTCGGTTCGAAGTACATTCTCGAGAAGAGTGCTTTCAATAGCTTAGTTTCTACTATTTTTCACCACTCCTGTGACATTTGTCCCAGCAGGCGCGACAGTCAAAAATCGTTTCGCAATCTCATTGACTGCCGCTGCTGCCTTGGAAGTTGTCGCTTTGAAGTCACCTGCTTGACTTCTAGCTTCCCGCCTCCCTCTCCACGCTGCCTCTTTACAGCGGCGTCATCCTCATTGCGATTAGAATACGCTGGGTCCGAGGCATTACACCAATTACGAGTGGCGAAGTGTGCCCGGCCGTTCTTCATCCCTCTCTAGCCCAAGCCAACCGTTGCACCTGTTCTTCCTTCAGGCTGGACTTGCCTTCTTAGCGGTTGCATATTGCCACCTCCGACTTGTATCTCGCTTTCCTTGCCTCCTTGCTTGGCTTCTTCCGGGGCCCTCTCTTTTTACCAGAGTTGAAACCGTCGATCGCATGCACAGGAGAGTGAAGAAACTCTTCCTTTTGCGTGTTTATGTTCACTGCGCTTTCTTGGTTCGAGTCTTCATGGACAGAAGCTCTACAACTACCGAGCAAGGGCCGTTGTATTACCCATTCACCTACTTCTCAGGAAGCATTTAAAGTAGTCCAGCATAAGGGAATGTTTGAGAAAAATACCTCAGCCTACGCTAGGAGCCGCCTATCTGGAATGTAATGACTCTGACAGAAGCCAGCTTGAGATCATGACATTATTAGCAGCGACACCCATTGCCTAGTCGACACCCGTGCGGAGGATACAGCTAAGAGGTTAGTTTAAAATTCTTTTAAATTATTTTGAGGTTAATTTTTCAGTAACTAATCTCTTCGCAGTCGTTCAATACAATATTTTCCGCATTTTTTCATAAACTTCTTACTTCTAAGGAATTTTGCTCTCACAAAAAGATGCAATTTACTGCCGACAGCTGTTGCTTCAGCTCCTCAGAATTTTCTAACTTCATTTATTTTCCTTCATATCGCATATGTATGTTATTATTTGTGAATAGTTATAGAAGCATAACGAAATCTTGACGGCACACATGGTAATCACCTCAAGAACGCTTAGAAGTACCTTCCGCAAACGCAGAGTGCGTAGCACTTTCCATCAGGTGTCACTGACTAAATTGAATTGAATTGAGCAAAGTTGAGTTTTTTGCCTTTGCCAAGCAAATATCCACCGCTCATATCAGTTCCCAACTTAAGACGTACAGTGTCAAGTGACGGGGCATACAATATGCATAAGTAGATGGCATATTGTTGAACTGATTACTTGCCCTTGATGGTGGCATGTGGCAAGCGACATTTTAACGGAAGTACAAACAACTTAACTTACATTACCACTTACAAACTGACTCTTTCACATGTGTACGTATTTGTATTTGTTTGTAAGAGAATACGCTGAAGCATGAATTCAGCGGCTGTGTGGAACCATAGAATTATCATCGTCATGTTGTGGTGACGTTGATGTTCATGCCTTACGGTGGTTAGCCCCAACAAAGCAATTATTGTGGAAGGAGATAAAGTAATGGGATGAGTTGGCAAGAACTTCATGAACTGCTTGGAAAGTGGAGAAGACTGAAAATGTATGCTTAGTAGTCTAAGTAGAAATTGTTGATTAAGAAAGTATATTCATTTTACCTGCCCTTTTTGAGGCGAAAAAACATGAGAGGAAAATATATAGTTGTTGGAAAGAATAAGTAGAGATTTCTTGCTTAGGAACCTTATGCTGTCTTCTTATGATTTCCAATTTAGTGCTCTTTGAAATCAGTCAAAACAAAACAAAAAAAAGTTAAAATTTTAGAACCATCAGTGATATATTCTACTAACTATGAGTTCTTATTATACAATGAATATAATTTCTTAAACTTCTACTATAAAACAACATTAAATTAACTAAACCCACTAAATTACCCCATCCTCCCACCCCCGGCATCGACCGCGATGAGCCTTCTCTGTTGGTCTGAACATCGGTCCTCCGTGTGTAGCAAGGTACTTCCTTCGCTTTGAATAATAATCAGATGCGTGAAAGTGTTTAGCAGCTGCAGCTTTACTTCTATCAATTCTGGTGTTATGCCTCGCCGATTCGGGAGCTATAAAGTACTCGGCACCTGCAGCACGTGCATTCTCCACTTTGGTGGCGGAAAGACGCTTTGGAAACTCAGGTGCTTTCAGATATTCAGCAGCGGCGGCCAATCTTTCCGCGGTTCGATCAATCCTGGTGTTATGGCTCGGCGATTCTGGAGCCTTAAAGTATTCGGCAGCGTCAGCAAGTGCATTCTCCACTTTAGTGGCGGAAAGACGCTCTGGAAACTCAGGTGCTATCAGATATTCAGCAGCGGCGGCTAATCTTTCCTGTGCCAAAATTAGTGCATTGCTTCGAAGCTCACTCACGTCGGGTGCTTTGAAGTATTCGACGGCTGAGGCGAGGCGCTTCTTGGTTTCGGTTTTCAAATTTTGTTTTGATGCTTGTGGTGCTCTGAAATACTCTGCGGCAGCATTCATACTATCATTGATATCTCTGGTTCTATAAAGTTCAGCAATCTGTCTATCTAAATCTTTGGTAATATGTTGAGTCTCCGGCAATATGGCGGCGTTAATGCTGACCACTATGAGAGTGTTGATCGAGTATAGCAAAAGCAATTTCATTTTTATTTAATCGATTTTATTTCTAACTTTAGTTCGACTGCTCTTTATAGTCGTTGTAATTGAACTGTGAATGCAGATTTAACTAAACCGAGCTTATATACTAATCATAATCATTTTGAGTAATCTTCAGTTTTTTTTCCAATTTTCTAAAGGTCCAATAATTACACCAGCTGTAGATTGTTATTATTATGTTGTAAATATATATCTGATTAGTAATTTAGTTGGTGGGTCAAGGCGCTAGCCGTATGCGACGGCTCAGACTTAAACGCCTGATAAGGAACAATTTTATAATATTATTCCTTATCAGGCGTTTAAGTCTGAGCGCTTTTGTTCTCAGTTTTATACGCAGATATGTATATACTATATATATGTACATATGTATCTGTCGATTATAGTGAATCTTATTAGTATAAATTATTACTTGAAATCAATTAAAATTACAGAGTATATTTAGCTTTAATGATGCTAAAAATAGCGCTAGTGGATGAATGACAGTGGCTTTAACCTTTAACTGGTGACAAGCAGTCTCACAGGCCGCCTGATTTTATTTCCTTTTAGTTCACCGCCTGATTTTAGTTCCTATATAGATTATATTAGAAAGTTAGTAATAGCGAGCCTATTGAGTAGTTTTAATTTATCATTTTATATATTCATTTAATGGTTTGAAAGACTGCAGTAAGCTATCGTCCTAGGCCGCTCGTCACCAGTTAAATTACACAAAAACCATGTCACCAGTTAAAGGTTAAGACTAACAGCTACATTTTAGTTAAAGCAAGTGTGTGTTGGGTCAGTCAGTGTGCTGTGGCTTTAATTTTGGCTTCTGTATCAGAGAAAAGCTTGACATACTATATCTTTGTTTTCCATGCTTGTCTTGGATTTTACACCGACTAATTTTAAGCGGAGGTGGGACATTGGAACTTCTAATGGAGCTCTTTAATGCTAAAATTCAGCAGATTCAGATTTACTTATCTGAAAATTAAATTAGAATCTTATGCTGTCTTCTTATGATTTAAAATTTAGTACTCTTTGAAATCGGTCAAAACAAAACAAAAAAAAGATGAAATTTTAGAACCATCAGTGATATATTCTACTAACTATGAGTTCTTATTATACAATGAATATAATTTCTTAAACTTCTACTATAAAACAACAATAAATTAAGTAAACCCACTAAATTAACCCCAGCGAACGAATCGACCGCGATGAGCCTTCTCTGTTGGTCTGAACATCGGTCCTCCGTGTGCAACAAGGTACTTCCTTCGCTTTGAGTAATAATCAGATGCGTGAAAGTATTTAGCAGCTGCAGCTTTACTTCCTATCGTTCTATCAATCCTGGTGTTATGCTTTGGTGATTCGGGAGCTATAAAGTACTCGACATCGGCAGCACGTGCATTCTCCACTTTGGTGGCGGAAAGATGCTTTGGAAACTCTGGTGCTTTCAGATATTCAGCAGCTGCAGCTAAACTTTCTGAAGCTCGATCAATATTGCTATTATGCCTCAGCGTTTCGGGAGCTCTAAAGTACTCGGCAGCGACAGCACGTGCATTCCCCACTCCGGAAAGACGCTTTAAAAACTCTGGTGCTTTCATATATTCAGCGGCGGCGGCTAATCTTTCCTGTTCCAATATTAGTGCATTGCTTCGAAGCTCACTCACGTCAGGTGCTTTGAAGTATTCGGCGGCTGAGGCGAGGCGCTCCTTGGTTTCGGTTTTCAAATTTTGTTTTGATGCTTCTGGGCCTTTGAAATACTCTGCGACAGCATTCATACCATTCTTGACATCTCTGGTTCTATAAAGTTCAGCAATCTGTTTATCTAAATCATTGGTAATATGTTGAGTCTCCGGCAATATGGCGGCATTAATGCTGACCACTATGAGAGTGCTGATCGAGTATAGCAGTAGCAATTTCATTTTTATTTAATCGATTTTATTTCCAACTTTAGTTAGACTGGTCCTTATAGTCGTTGTAGTTGAACTGTGAATGCAGATTTAATTAAACCGAGCTTATATACTAATCATAATCATTTTGAGTAATCTTCAGTTTTTTTTTTCCAATTTTCTAAAGGTCCAATAATTACACCAGCTGTTGATTGTTGTTATTATGTCGTAAATATATATCTGATTAGTAATTTAGATGGTGGGTCAAGGCGCTAGTCGTGTGCGACGTTTTCAACGGTTGTCGTCATATAATATTATTCCTTATCAGACGTTTAAGTCTGAGAGCTTTTGTTCTCAGTTTTATACGCAGATATGTACATACTATATATGTATATGTATCTGTCGATTATAGTGAATGCTATCAGTATAAATGATTACTTGAAATCAATTAGAATTACAGAGTATATTTAGCTTTAATGATGCTATAAATAGCGCCAGTGGATGAATGACAGTGGCTTTAATGGGTTAGGGGTAGTTAGAATTTTCAAAAAATTAATTTTTTTTGGCATTTTCGTTAAGTGTAATATCTTAAAAATATGCCCTGAAACTTTTGAGTGGTATACGGTAATTTGTTTGCCAGTTGTCTTTCAAGAAATTAAGAAACCCAACTGCCGAAGACGGATCACTCTTCATCACCACAATACGCGATCTCAAACATCGACTGAAACAATTGCAAACTATCAATTGAATGAGTCAAGTAAACTAAGAGTTCAAAGTTTCTCCACACCTGAAGGGGCGGTTGATATGTTCAGATCGCATGTGTTGGAGATGCCTCAGTTAAAAAGGCAAAAGATATTCGAAAATTGACTCAAAATCATACTAAAATGTATTGATCATAATGGAAAATATTTTGAAAAACAGTAAAGCGATTTTCGATAATTTGTTTTTATTCCTAGGTATACATACAAACTTTTTCATAGAAGTTGTTTTTGGCATTTAATTGTATATAATTTATAAAGTGTGTATTAAAAAATAAAATAAAATGTACTAAAATAGATCTAGACCACGGCGACGAGGAAGAGAAGCCGTTTTTTTTTGGTCTAAAGATTGGTCTTCCGACTGCAGCAAGGTTCTTCTTTGTAACATCAACTTTTTAGTAATTTTCAGGCGCACAAAAGTACTCATTTACTAATTTCTTAAACTTGTACTGTAAAACAACAATAAATTAACTAAACCTATTAAATTATACCAAGCCATATCGACGACGACAACGAGCCTTCTTTGTTGGTCTGAACATCGGCCCTCCGTGTGTAGCAAGGTACTTCCTTCGCTTTGAGTAATAATCAGGTATACGAAAGTGTTTGGCAGCTGCAATCCTGCTATTATGTGTCTGCGATTCTGGGGTCCTGAAATACTCAGCAGTTGCAGCTAAATTTTCTGCCGTTAGGTCAATCCTGTTGTTATGCCTTGGAGATTCGGGAGCCGTTAAGTATTCGGCAGCGACAGCAAGTGCGTGCCCCACTTTGGTTCTGGAAAGACGCTTTGGAGACTCTGTTGCTTTCAGATATTCAGCAGTGGCGGCCAAACTGTCTGCGATTCGATCTATCCTGTGGTTATGCCTCGGAGATTCGGGTGCCTTAAGGTATTCGGCAGCAACAGCAAGTGCATTCCCCACTTTGGTTCTGGAAACACGCTTTGGAGACTCTAGTGCTTTTAAATATTCAGCAGCGTCGGCTAATCTTTCCTGTGCCAATATTAGCGCATTGCTTCGAAGTTCACTTTCGTCCGGTGCTTTGAAGTATTCGGCGGCTGAGGCGAGGCGTTCCTTAGCTCTGGCCTTTACATTAAGCTTGGATGCTTGTAGTGCTTTGAAATACTCTGCATTCATACCATCTACGTCATCTCTGTCATTATAATTCTCAGCAATCTGTCTCTTAAAATCATTAGGAATATCTTTAGTCTCTGAGAAAGTGTCGGCGTTAATGCTGCCTACTATCAGAGCGCCGACCGTGTATAGCAAAAATAATTTCATTTTTATTTAATGGAAAAGTAAATCGATTTTCCTTCTAAATATAGTTCGCCTATTTTTTGCAGTCGTTGTAATTGAACTGTGTCGAAAAATTTACCAAGCAGACCTTATATACTAATCAGTGTATAATTATGATGGAAATAATCAAGATACCTTTGTGGGCATTCTAAGAAATGTTCGGTAGTATATTATTTGAACTTTTTTGTCTATGAAAAGTTGAATCGATTGTTAGTTGTTTTCTTATTGTAAATATTCAGCTGATTAGTACTTTGGTTGTTGTTCTCAGGCGCTAGTCGTATACGCAGTATTCTTGTCTGACTGCTGTCATAATACCTATAACATTGGTTCTTATCAGTCGTTTACAGGGCTTACAGCGCTTAAACATACATATGTATGTAGGTGTATATATACTATATATCGATTATGTCGTTTATACTGAGTTTTATCAACATGAATGATTGTTCTTCTTCATTTCAAATTAACTAGTTTTAGTGTACTTTCGATACGGAGACAGTGACTTTATGAATATTAAAAATAATTTTTATAATTATGCAAGTTAATATTGCAAAATATATACCGCCCCCGGGTGGGCTCGAACCACCAACCTTTCGGTTAACAGCCGAACGCGCTAGCCAATTGCGCCACGGAGGCTACAAAATCCGCTGGTCAATAATGGGTTATATAAACAAATAAAGAATAACGGATGTCGAAGTCCAAGTAAAAATTATGATTAATAACAAACTTATGTGATTTTATTATACCGTCTTTGATTTAATTGTAAGAGCAAAAAATTGTTGACATATTAACAGGTTATATAAAAATTAGAAGAACTCAAAAAACTTGGAAGGGTCACATCTTGCTGTAATGATGTTAGAATCTAAAATAAGTTTCTTTATTTATTTTCTATCAAGACACACCTATCATATGCTATAGAAATGTTTTCTGATAAGACGCTTTCAATGGAATTTACAATTAATGCTAACTGAGATTATTACAATTCCTGAAATGTTAGACAGACTACATAAATATGTATGTATAAAGGTGATATGTGAGCATTTTAATCAACAATTACAAAAACATTACTTTCTAAATGGTATTGTGCGAATTAAAATGTAGAAATATACACTTTTATTGAACCATTAAACATTTCTTATCATCAAAATCTCTGTTTCTATGAATTGCTCATTTCGTGGGAACGCAGCATACAAAGCAAAAGCTTCCTGTAAAAATTCGCAATAATTGCAGTAAGAATTTTTACTGATAACATGGCTCTGGATTACATTTCTAGTATATAGAATGCTAGACTATATTGACATACTTACAAAAGCGTTCCACAAAATCAACTTAACATGAAAATCTCTAACATTTTGGCGTCAATACTGCTTGGCAAATGTGCTTTCAGCGCGGACACCGCTTTATATAGTAATTCTAGGAATCAAACATCGCGCCCAGGAAGTATGTGTGAGCTAATACGTGTTTTCAAATGAGTTTGTCGCCAATCTGGTCGAAATAAAGATGACGAATTCAAGAGATATGTACAGAACACTTATTTTTTTAAATCAATCTATCGCAAAATATTTTGTAACGCCCCCGGGTGGGCTCGAACCACCAACCTTTCGGTTAACAGCCGAACGCGCTAGCCAATTGCGCCACGGAGGCGTTGTTTAATCTTTTCTTGAGTACCTGTAATCACTGACCATTTGATCCTTGTAGATTGTAAGTTTCATTGTTTCGGAGATAGAAATCAAAATAAATATAGAAATCAAAATCAACCCTCATATATTCGCTTAATTTACTGCCAGTTGAAAGAAAGTGTTATTTAAAATGCTTGTTTGCCAAACAGAGTTGCCAAATAAAAACAATTTAATATACCAAATTAATATTTACTCTTTGAAATACAGACTGAAATGCATACTTGGTACTTTAGAAGTTTAATTGAGACTTGGTATCTAATACAGTTCCCTGTATTATGAAGCTCCTAGGTATCTAAGCAGAGTTCATAAACAGAGGAGATGTTCCAGCGTCTCCCTCATGTCTATATCAGTGCACTTCCTACATGGTGGGTAATATAATACATAACAGTCTGCTAGTTTGAAAGAAAATATTGACAGGGTTGCATATTAAAAATTTGCATGCTTAAACGTTTGTGATACGAAGTGATGTGAAAAGAAATAAGAATGCAGATCTAGTCTAAACAATAGCGAAGTTTTCAACTAGTACTTTTGTTAATCGCTGATTTTAGGAAGCTAGCTGCAGAACCTGTCAATTCTCAATAGAGCTGACAGTAATAAGACAAAATGTCAAAAATCGCATAGAAATTAAAATCTCATAATTTTTGACTACCAAGTTTTTCACTTAGTTTTAAATCAGAATAAAGCATAAAGAAACACTTTGTACTGCTAACAATTCTTTTATGTGTGAATTTAAATTTCAAAAATTTCAAACTAAGCGGAACATCTATTGATATCTCCCGATTATTGCAACGAATAGTGAAATAGTTTCTATTTTAGGAATTCCATTGCATTAAAAAATATATTTCATTATAATTCGAAAGTGCATCGTGCGTTTAACTAAAAACAAACATTACGATTACAAGGAATTACTAATAATGCAGTGCTTTCATCATAACTAAGCCCGACATTGTTGTCTAACCGTCACTAATTGATAAGAACATTAGTATATAAAGACCCCCACTGCATGCAGCAAAGCATTCAGTTCGATTATACATTACAGTAATCTACTAAAATCAACCCACAAAATCAACTAAACATGAAATCCTCTATCGTCTGCTACTTATTGGCTACAGTAGTGCTCAGCCTGTGCGTTTTCAACGCGGACGCGGGTCTGCGCAAGCCCAAGAAACTTACACCAGAACTGGAAGCGAAGTTCGAAGTTTTGACCGCTTGGATTGCCTATCGTCTCAATTTGAAACACGCCAAGGAAGCCTGCGTGGGCGAATATGGCTTTTCGGATGAGCTCGCCACAAATCTGGTAAAAATAAAGGTGGCGAACCCAAGTGATCGCGAGAAGTGCTACGTGAACTGTCTCTACAATAAATTGGTATTCTATAAGGATGATGCCATCAACAAACAGGCCATGAAGGAGTCGCTTTATGAAATTGTGGGTGAACAACGCTTATTGAATATTGTTGATGGTTGTCTAAACGCTGGCGGCACCAATGCATGTGATAAGGTGTATAAATTCCATGCTTGCGCCTCACCGGAATTCGACAAAGTACGCAGTGATATCTTCTTACCCGATGAATAGATAATTTCGAGTTAATGTATTTAATGTATTTATTTAATAAAATGTATTTAAGAGATCTTCTGATTGTAAATTATAAAATTTTTTAGAAGAATAAAATTTTTAGTAAATAAAGTTAGATAAGAGTTTTTCTATTTTGTATCTCTACAGTATCTTTTAAGGAATTCGCAATTTTTTGATCCACGTTTACATAATTACAAGCATAATGGATCAACGGATCTAGTATGTATATTTATAAGTAGTATATATAAAAATATAAAATACAAATGAAAGTATGGGAAATTGGAAATATAAACTCCTTATTATTATATCAACACATTATATCCCCAAAGGGATGGATTGTTTCAGAGTTTAAAAGCCAAACGAAGGCATCGGTTGCTTTATATTGCTGTAGAACGGCGACTCTCACCAAAAGTGGGCACTATCACTACAAGCGGTGTTTTGACTCTACAAAACTATAGCCAAGATTCTATGGTGTATTCGTTTAGCTGCGAAGTGTGCTCTGAAGCTGGTGTCCGAACAAGGACACTCCCAAATTCTCTCAATCGTCTTAATTGCTTCCCGGAGGCTGGGAAAAGTCGGTGAAGAAGCGATGCCCTGAACTTTTTCATGGATGGGTCAAAGCTAGGAAAGAAAGTTAGAAGTGGAATTTTCTCTAAGGTGCTGCCGGACCACTGTAAGGTTTTTCAGCCAGAATTGACTGCTAATAAGGTGGCGGTAGATGCACTGCTACGAAGTGCAACCTCCTTCAGGGAGGTGAGCATTCACTTCGAATGTAGAGCGACAATACCAGTGCTAAGCTTGATAATGGGCGCAAAGCTAACGAGGGAGTGATTGCCCTCCCTAGAAATAGTATTAAGTTACTTCCTCATCACTCTCATTTGGATACCTGGTCATAGCGGAATCACTGGCAACTGCAAAGTCGACGCTCGCATTGGAATGGGAACCAATTGGATCTCCATTAGCGTCGTGCATTCTAGCGCTACACCAATGGATCTCGTTTGCGTTTTACAGGCGCTCGTTGACGGCCCGCTTTTGTGCGATTGCGAGATCCTTTTGGTTTAGAATAAAACGCAGGAGATCTTCTGAATTGATTACTCTTGACAATCTTTTTACATTCATCTTTACGCAACCGAAGGGGTTTTTACTGGACATTGTCCAATAGGCATTCATGCGGTAAGGCTAAAAATCTTATCGGTCGTAAATTGTCAAAGTTGTAAAGAGAGGGTGAGATGGATACATGCAGGTGCTTTCTCCTCCATTGTCCAGCCTTTTAAAGACTGAGCATGAAACATCTCGGCAGTCTTATTTTCGGCGAACCAAGAGACATAACCGAAATTGACATTGGGTGTCTCAACAAATTTGTGATTGCCTCGAAGTGCTTTGATGAATTTTAACCTAACTTTAAAACCGGGATAAGGGCCATATGCCGAGCATAGTGAGAACATTTTCGGGCTACCATCAGTTTGACGATTTATTTCAAATTTAATATATAATGCTTTAAGAATATATTTACACTTCTGAGCAAAATTTTAGCTACAAGTATTTGGAGGAATTTTTTTTAAGAAAAATATAACAGCATTTTAATTTAGGAAAAAACCAAATCTGGACATGACTTTATTTTGTCAAAACTAGTAACACGTGATATATTACATAGAAGTTAAAAATTTCTTCCTTCTCAACATTTCCACAATATATTTTACTTTGTTTGAAATAATTGTATAATAGCAGTCTCACATTGTAGTGAATTTCCAAATAAAAATGTTAGTCCATTTTTCAGGGTAATCTAAAATTATAAATAAACCCTTTTTACAACTTAAAAAGATTATCTGCAGTGTCAGATTACCTGAAACTAAATTAATTTACAATATTGATAAGGAAATTCGCAATACATATACATATATGATCAGAGAATACTTAAGTATGAACATCTGTTCATATCTGCCGATTATTGCAACGAATATTGAAATAGTTCCTAGTTTGGGAATTCCATTGCATTGATTATATTTCTTAATAATTCGAAAGTGCATCGTGCGTTAAATTAAAAACAAACATTGCGATTACAAGGAATTACTAATAATGCAATGCTTTCATCATAACTAAGCCCGACTTTGTTGTCTAACCGTCACTAATTGATAAGAACATTAGTATATAAAGACCCGCGCTACAGTCAGCAAAGCATTAAGTTCAAGTATACATTACAGTAATCTACTAAACGCACACCAAAAAAAATAGTTAAACATGAAATCCTCTAACATCTGCTGCATCCTGGCTACCGTACTGCTCAGTCTGTGCGTTTTCAACGCGGAAGCGGGTCTGCGCAAGCCAAAGAAGCTCACACCGGAACTGGAAGCGAAGTTCGAAGTTTTGACCGCTTGGATTGCCTATCGCCTCAACTTGAAACACGCCAAGGAAGCTTGCGTGGGAGAATATGGTTTTTCGGATGAGCTCGCCACCAATCTGGTTAAAATAAAGGTGGCGAACCCAAGTGATCGCGAGAAGTGCTACGTGAACTGTCTCTATAATAAATTGGTATTCTATAAGGATGATGCCATCAACAAACAGGCCATGAAGGAGTCGTTGTATGAAATCGTGGGTGAACAACGCTTACTGAATATTGTTGATGGTTGTCTCAACGCTGGCGGCACCAATGCATGTGATAAGGTGTATAAATTCCATGCTTGTGCCTCACCGGAATTCGACAAAGTACGCAGTGATATATTCTTACCCGATGAATAGTAAGGTCACATGGAGGTAGATGTGCGCTCAAAAAGTTGCGCAGGAGAGAGGAGAGTACTCGAAACCATAATTTGTTCTTAAACCTAAAAAATATTTTAGTTATTATAGTTTAATTAAAAGTAATAAAAATTAGTAATTAAATATCGAATGTGTTTTCATAGAATGTGCGTATATTTATAACTTTTAGCCAAAAAACCAATATTATGCGTTCTTTAAGAGTGTTTCGGATAAATATTTAGTTATATTTTAAGGTAAATTGAATTAATCTAAGCTTTTGAAAAATTTTAGGTTTAGTTAGTTGGTCAAGTCAATATGCTGCTGCATATCTACAGCTTCTTAAGATATTAAAGCCAGTGTACAATGTTTCATGATGAATTAGGCAACCTTCTAACACTAAAGTCGCATACGCCAACAACGCGTTAATAAATGACAAAGTCGCTTCAATAAATTCACATCAAAATTCTACTCAACAAAGCAAAAACTACTGTGCCATGTGCTTACAGTACCACCGACTAATTACAATTTATTTGACATATGAATCCTGTCACCTACACCTCCACTACACAGCCAACTGCAAAACTTACCACAAAGAACGTGAGCGTCGGAAAAGCCGCCGTAAAGACTGCTTGGGAAGCACATAAAGCAGCATCATTTGACATTTACCGTCAAAAGCTTTGTCAGGGGTCGCGCAAGGAGAATGAGCAATAAAATGAGCGCAAAGAAAGGAAGTGCGTCCAGACATTGTATCGTTTAACCAATGCGCCCAGTGTCTAGCCAACAGCAATGCGAGTGTCAAGTAGTAAGTTTTTTGGCTGACTGCCTTAGTGTGTCACTTAAATATTATTGCATCTCTCTTGGCTGGCAGCAGTGTGTAGAGAGTGAAATCTGAGTAATCAGTGTGCCAAGCAGAGATGTCAGCTCTAAAGTGAAATAGACATCGTTGGGTCGGCAGCAGTGAAAGCACACATAAATACACGAAGAGGAGTAGTGGCATTTACCGCAGGAGCTGCGAAGGGTCGTCACGCTTTTGGTCACCATGTTGCTTGTATGTTTTATGGCAATATCGTGTATCATTAACGTTAATAAGACAGGCGAAGCTTAACCGAATTGTTTATTGTTGGCGACCCCACAACAGCCAAAACAAACTACAATGACTTCGCGGCATTTTGCAGACCGAAATATGCAAGGTTGGAGTTTTCAAGTCGACAGCGGCATTTCCAGCTCCCATTCGTTGCATATCGTTTTCATTGTGCCGACGCGATTGTCGTTGTTGAGCTTTTGCAGTCTTTTTCGAATAGTTTGACGCTGTCTGTTGGTGTTTGTAGCCACATAGATGCTTTTTTCATCTGAAACGTGTTGTGGGCTTTGATTAGGGTAGGCTGTAACGTTGGCATTCGTCGATGGCTGCAGTTCGGGTTTCGAAAGTAGAGAAAATAAATATATGGATAACGGTGCATAGTTTCCGGTTTTTAGATTTGATTGCCACACCCAATGTAACAGGAGTTAGATGTTAGAGGGAATTTGTACAGTGGGCCACTTCGTACTAAAATAAATGTGAAATATTTTCGTACTTAATTGCAGAATTTTCGTACTTAACTGAAAAAAAAAAATAAAATCTTGAACTTTTTATTAGTAAATAATTTCGATCAATTTCCATAAAAGCTTGTAAAAGCTTCAAAAGATTATAACGCGTAAAAAGTTCTCAAAAAAATTATAATAAATAAATATAAGAATTTTTTTTTTAATTTTTCTACAGCCGTTACAATTTCGTAAGAACAATTCCAATGCTCTCAAAAATATCGAAAAAGCTTATAAAGCTTAAAAAGCTCTAAAAACAATTAAAATAAAGAAATATGTATATTATTTTTTTTTTACAGCCGTTACAATTTCGTAAGAACAATTTTCATAAATTTTCTCAAAAAGTTCGTTAAAGCTTACAACGCATAAAAAGCTCTCAAAAAAAGTATAATAAATAAAAATAATATTTTTTTTCATTTGTCTATAGTCGTTAAAATATGAAAAATTTCCATAAAAGATTATAACGCTTCAAAAGCTCTCAAAAAAATTATTATACAAAAATATAATACTTTTTTCACACTTTTTTTGCAGTCGTTACACTGTTTGATAACCAAAACATACATCTGTTTATATATTGTATATAAGCACCGGGGCGTATCAGCAGGCCTTAATGAATTGAATGAATAGTAATGTAGACTACGTGTGCTGGCCTAACGGTGCGACTAGACGCCTTCTTCATTGAGTGGCTTTCGCTGCCATTACATACCCTACTACCCATTATTCAACTTCAGCTTCCCCACCTCCTTTACTCATCCTCTTCTTTCACCTCCTGTCTACTCACACCAAACTTCCGTTGGTCGATTTCTGATTGTGTCCGTCTTGCGGGTATATGTCCCCTATTCTATTTCCGCTTGCTGACGCTGTTATTTTGATTCAGTTATTTATTTTTCTTGACTCCTTTTCTTCCTATATACGTCAAGCGAGCGTAAACTGATTTACCCTTGTTGTTGCTTATTATGTCGGTTTGTAAGCGCTTCTCCGTTCGTTAGTTAACAGCAGGAGTTTAATTGTCTTTAGTGCTGTCGGCAGCATTAGAAAGGCCCGCTGAAAAAGAGTATACGAGAGTATTATTTTTCTTTCCTTCATACTTGCCACGGTCTATACCCGCTTAAGATACATATCAATGTTTCTTCTACTTGATTTTTTTTGTTCTTGAGCTAGTGTTGTCCTTTGGATGCTGGACATTCATTACGATTGCCTTAATACAGGTTCCACAGTAATTTCATTCAACGTTTTTTTCTCTATCTTGTGCTCCACTTTTTTTGCTTGGGAGGCATTTTCTTTCTCCTCTACGCTTTGTCATACTCTCCATCGCTTTGTTCAAAGTCAGACTGCATACCGGCTGAATTCCTTCGTTGATAATGGCCTAAAATGAACACCGAAGCTGTGAAAGCCGTGGAGGCAGCCAGTAGCTAGTAAACCAGACATTGGGTGGCATGCGACAAATCGTTAAAAATTCCGTCTGTCTAAGCTAATTATGTCTCCTGCAAATTGTGTCGGAGAATTTGCATAAATTAGCGAGAAATGAAGGCAAAAAATGGTAGCACGAAGGTTGGAGATGTGCAGCTGATTTTTGCATTTTTTTTTGTTTTTCTTTAGTCGATTGAGTAAATTGAAGTATTTGAAAAGTCTCAGTGTTCGGTTCAAAAACTTCAAAAAGAATTCGTAAGTAAATAAATGTCACAAAAGGATTAATTGATGAGTTGTATGAATATTTAAGCTGGCGCGAACTGTTATTCGGCGTACCTCCGATGTCTAGAAGGCTTAGTTGAATTTCGAAAGTGGACATAGCGGATGTAACATTTTTAAGCTAAACATTTTAAATTACTTTGGTCAGGCTTTTCTTACAGGGTTTATCCGGAAAGTAATAGGACTGATTTTCATCCGCTGCGTATGTACTTTGGAGGCCCAAAAAAGGCAAGAATTAGCAAATTCAAAGTGAAAACGATGCCATTGCCCTTTTTGGCATCAAAGGCATCGTCATGAATTTGTTTCTCCTGGACAAACCGTCAACGCCAAGTTTTACGTGGAAGTCCTCAAGAAACTTAAACGAAGGGTAAATCGGGGCCGACAAGACATCGCAGCTGATTGGAAGTTGTACCACGACAAAGCCCCGGCTCACACTGCCTTTCTTGTGAACAACTACCTAACCAAAGCCGGCATCCCAACGCTTCTGCAGCCGCCCTACAGCCCAGATGTGGCCCCCTGGACTGTTGTTTTCTTTTTCACTGGGATGGGTTCCAAACTCACCGCACAACCCTGAAGAGGAATAGTTCGCCTTCTCACTTTAGCTCGCCTTAAAATGGATGTTCTTTGGCAGCCCAGAGGATACTTGGTCTAAGACCAGATATCGTGAGCTGCTTGTGTCATGAAGAAGTAAGAAAGTCGTTTCTAGCTACTCCCAAGTGAATGGTGCTCAGAGAACTTTATTCACTTGCACGAACTTCTGTAGATCACTCCATCCTCTTCACTTACTTTCTTAAAATTTTTACCAAAGTAATTGATCATCTTCTCTTTAAGGAGACTTTAACTTTTTTATTCAAGTTATTGTAGCTTCATTGCGCCACAGCTCGCTTAATACAGCATCTGTTTCGTAATTGAACAGCACAACACAATAGTAAAGAAGAAAAATTACAATAATTGGAAAAACATGCTGCACGGAGACTTACGGAAATCCTCAACAGCGAAAAGGCCAAACCGAAAACTCTTTGGCGAAGTGTTGCCAGAATTTCTTAATTATTCGTAATGAACATTTTAATGACATTACGTGCATTACATTTAAAACGAGCATTTTCGTAGCTTATTTTCGCTGATCACACCAAAAGCACACAACAACATATGCACACACACACGTACACACACAATTAAAGCCGTCGTCAGTGACTTAATTCCATTAGCCGCTCATTGACTTTTAATGTGGCTTTTATAAGTTCATTTAACAATGTTTGTTGCTGCTGCTGCTGCGATGTTGTTGTTGTTGTCGATTTCTTTGTTTTCTATTCGCGTGAATGTTGATAATTTCTGTTTTCTTCGTAATTTTTGCTGCTGTTGGTATTTGCAGTTGTTTTGGGGGTAATTATGTGACAATGTGGCTTAAAAGTTTTCACTATAATTCATATAAAGTAGGGACCACACTTCGTGCGGACATTTGCAAATGAAGCGTGAAATTGAGAAATAAGGAAAAAGGAATCTTAACGAAAAGAGTTTTGGTAAGTTTTGCTTATGTTGCAAGTTGCCTCATAGCGTTTTTTTGTCTGCAACGAGAGATTAATTTGCGCCGTAATTTCGGGAGCGAGCTAAACACGTTCATTGATGGGCGTTAATTTTTACTAAAAGTTGATTTAAGTATGATATGCTCATTAGGTCATTCTTAAGTCGTGTATGATTTCGTTAATTTCAAAAAAAGCGACGAAGTTTAATAAGGTTGTTTAGGTACACGGAGTAGGCTAAGTTATGGTATACTAAAGTAGGTGCTTCAAAAGCATTGGAACGATTTTGTACTCAAATATATAACAGGATGTCTTGATTAAATGTTTTAGGAGATGGTTAATCTGGTAGACCAATAAACGACGCATAGACGAGTTTTGGCCTTTTGCGATACCAGATGGAGTTGAGTTGCTAGTTCCCAGAGAAGTAGTTATCTTTTAGGTTGCCTGAGCTTGACGCGAATTCTAGCAAACTCTGCGGGCTCACTATCGATACATCCTCTAGTGTATCATACCGTGGAGAGCCCAGATGCCAACGAGATGATCTGTCAGCTCTATCCTGCGGACTTTGTCGAGGTTGTCGTGTAGACAATGCATTGTTTTCGCAATGTTGATCACGTTTTCGGGTGTTAGTCGTATATCATTTTCGGGAATCTCGTTCACTATTTCATTGTCCCCTATGCCTTTGTGGCTTGGTATCCAGTTGAAGTGAAATTGTCAGGCACAAGACAGGTGGACACATGCAGGCACTTTCTCCGCCATTGTTCAGCTTTGGCACGAGAGGTTGAAACATCTCGGTAGTCTTAGCTTCGGCGTACCAGGAGGCATGGTCGAGACTGACATTGGCTATCGCAACAAATTTGTGCTTGTTCCAATGCGCTTTGTTGATTTGTAAAAGGCTTGTGATCTATAATATTATACTATATAAGAATTTTAAATACTACAATGAAGCGGTGTTCTAAGCTGTCCCATCCGGATCCCTTTGGGGATCGACCTCATAGTTTCACTTAACGTATCCACTCACTTTCAATTTGTGGGATATTTATTGATCTTTGTGCTTGTTTTTGGTCTATTTTTTCGGGATTATTCACTGCGTTGATACTATTTCCAATAGATAAAAGATTTTTTTTTTTACATTTTTTATTCATAACTTTATCTAACTTCTACGCAAGCTTAGTTAGACCACCTCACCCTTCAGGTTTCTTCGAATTGAAAACTATGCTTTCATCTTTATTACTTTTCCAATCACATTTTAGCTGAGTTTGTGTTCAAATTTCGAATTTCATTTCCAAAAAGCTCACTGTGTCCATATGCCTTTTGTAAATATCATCCATTTTACAATTATTATTCGTTTCTGCTATGCATTTTGTAATTAAATATTGCAAGATGACCCAATACGCCGCACACAAACAACAATATATGCACAGTAGTCGCATGTAAACATGTGTAGCGCTTTCCATCTGTTTCCCCAAAGTGAATCTGCGGTTGATTGGAAATGTTGCACACGCCGAACAAAGTCTGCACGCTGACATACGAGCACATATGCCTGTCTGTACAAATGTATGCATGCACTTGTGAGATTTGTTTCTATTACAACAATTTAGTCAATTTATTTGATGCAACTGTGCTGAACAACAACAAAAAGCAACAACTGTGTGTTTATTATTTACACCCGCATAGTGTTAGTTACACTTGCTGTTGGTTGGTTGCCTGGACATTTCTGCCACACTTCCGCGTTTGTGTTGAGTGCCATGTCCTTTTTGTGTTATTTCTTATTTGTTTTGTGGAATTTTTTAATAAACGTAAGTGAATGAAACGTAACGCCGAACGCCAAGCGCCACATGCTTTTGAGTAATATGTTTGTGTGTGGGTTGTGTAGCCGCTTTTTGTTCTCCATATGTTGCTATGTTGCTATGTGTTAGTGTCAGTAATTTGTTTGTTTATTTGCTTGCTCGTGTGATATTCGTGGAAGTGTAAGTGGCCAGTGATTTTCACACAGAGTTTTCCATTACATTTACACTTTGATTTGCAGTTATTTACTTTTCAGTTGCTTTTCACTGCTTTACTCTATTAAATTGACTGATAAAGTATCCGTGGACTGCTGGTTTTCTTTGGAAACTCTGTGCATTGCTTGCCACACCGCTGTTGCTTTTCATAAAAAGACTTCAGTGGTAACTCTTTTTCTTTATAAATATGTAATAGAAAGAGTATACTTATGTATTTTTTCAATTCTTACATCTGATAAGGGAAATTCTCAATAATTTCGATTTCAAAAAGTATTGCTGGACTAGTAGTGCTGGACTTTGAAAATTATAGAAAAAGGGGAAAAATTCATGTTGGATTGAAATTCATGGGAAACGAAAGATAAAATAACAAACATTAAGGGAAACTTATTTACGGACATTTTAAAGAAAAAAGTGAGGCGCCTTTGAGGGTTAAGGATTATGAACAGCTTATCTCTATTTCGATTTCCAGACGAACTAAGATTCCTATAGCAAAGGGTTGTATGACAATGTTGTAGATAATAAAAGCATCTACAGCTCTTCTTTATAGAGTTTTCCTACATAACCTCAAAATATATATAAAAAATTCAAATAATATCAATAATTCAATTTTGCTTATATTTTTTTAACTGTTTTCTGTCCTGATTCTGATTTCTCTACTCTATTTTAAGGAATCACCTCTTATGGGTTAATACGTCAAATACAGAAATTATTATTTATCAAGGGAATTTGTTTACAGAGAAATTTACTTTTAACGTGTGATCCAAGTAGAGGTATTCTTTTCAATAGCCTATTTTTTGACAAATCACGCATGAAGACCGTGGAGAGTCGATTTGGTGTCGTTCGTAGCAACTCGGATTGACATATGGAACGACTTGGCGCATTTTACGTATTTGGTACGAAGAACACCCTAAAGATATTCAAGATCAACTATTTAAATCACCACCATTTGGTGTAGTTTGTGCGCCGATCGAATCGGGTCCATATTTCTGCAAAAACGATGCCGGTGAGAACGTAACCGTCAATGGTTATTGCACCATGACAACTAACAATTTGATTCTGTAAATTGAACCTCGTGATCTCGACGACATTTGGTTTCAAGAAGGCGGTGTCACTTCCCACACATATCAATCAAGCAAACACTTCGGTGAGCAGATAATTTCACCTTTTGGATCGTCCGGTTTGGTCGATTTTGGTGGCTAATAATGTGATATCACACCGTTAGACTTTTTTTGTGCGGATATGTAAAGTCTAAAGCCTTTGTGGATTTGGAGCAAAACATCGTTGGTGTCATTGGCTAGTTACCGGTCGAAATGCTTTAACGAGTCATCGAAAATTAGACTCAACGGATGAACTATCTGAGACGTAGCCGCGGCCAACATTTGAAAGAAATAATCTTCAAAAAATAATTGCCAAATAATGGTTTTCCGAATGAAAGTTTGACTGTTGAAATTCGGGTTGTGTCTAAATTCTAACGAATTTCTTTCGAAGCTACAAGCCGGAAGCTCGTTGGATGAAAAATGCAGTGATATCAGAATATAAGAAAGGAGTACATTTTGAAATTAACTGCCAAAAAAGGAGTTAGGTGACACTTTCAAAGCTTGGCCTGCATTTCTGCAATTGCAAACCGCAACCAGCTAAACTTTAGCTCAGAATACAAAATGTTATTTCCGATGCTTCAACACTCCGTACCAAAGTGTTCTTTCTATCAAATCACATCGCGTTAAACACTTTAGCATTTCAATAGAGTTTCAGTAAATACTTTCCACAACATTTATACAATTAATTTAAGCAGAAATTTTGTTAAAAAGGCTTGCGGGGGAAAATTGATTACTTTCAAGCTCGGAAATTATCGCAAAACAAATCAGTAATGTTTCGGTGTTTTTCTGGTCGCTACAAACAAAAAAAAAACACGGAAAAATGCAAAATTAAAAAATAAAAAATTGCAAAAAGCATGTTGCAACAACATTGCATGCCCCAACGACAAATTCACCTGTGAACCGAACTACCGAAGAGTCAGCTGCCAAAACAAGCGGATGCCGGCATTCCATCATGCGGAAGTGGACATTTTGGCCAAACAATGACGTGGTATATGCATTTACATGCCATATATACTACCACATATACAGTATACTATATGTGTTGGTGTAAGCTACGTGCTTTCGTTCGTGCTTATGCATATGTATGTATGTAAAATACAGAACACACCGTCGGCAAGCCCGATATAAATATGCTCTAGGAATGAGTTTGTGGGGCCGTCATGCATATGCTAAAATAACAACAACAACAACGGCGAACAAGCTCGCATTGCATGCGCCTTAAAACATACAACTTTGAACTTTTACAAACACTGCAGTGCGGCAATGCAAAATCAACCGGCATGCCACATGCAATACTGTTTATACATATTTTTTGTTTTTGGAAGCATGTGTGTGCTTACGAGGATTGTCAGTAAATGTAAGGGGCTTTACAGTACTTCAAGACACTGTAAGTAAGGTAATATGGTACAGAGCGTTTGAAATAGATCTCAGAAAAGTTGTGGGGCTCAGACAAGACTCGTGTACGGTTAGGTCAATAAGTTTGAACATGATTCCATGTCGGTTTTTGATGAGCACATTTCTTCTTCTTCTTTATTGACCCAGACACCGTTTACGCGGTTATAACCGAGTCAGTCGTCCTCCGAGTAGAAGTACTTCTCCACCTGGTCTTTCCTCTTCTTTTGCTTCCTCCGGCGGCTACTGAGTCGAATACTTTCAGAGCTGGGGTGTTTTCGCCCATTCGGATGACATGACCTAGCCAGCGTAGCCGCTGTCTATTAATTTGCTGAACTATGTCAATGTCGCCGCATATCCAGGTGCCCTAAAACGGACTTGTTCGACCGAAGACATGCGCAATATATACATAGGCAGTGGAATATTGGACATGGGAAGGCGGTTCACAGACAGCCGAAGGAGCTTCTGCATCACTTCGTGGCCGTCGGCGACATATGGATCCGCTGGTACGTGCCAGGGATCTAGAACAGTCGAAGCAATGGACTTCGTCCGGCGGCTCTAAAATATAGGGCCACGTTCGGGTAAAAAAGCAAGACTTTGATAAAAAGTTCCAAATAATCTATTATATTTTTTGCTTTTAAATCCTTCCGTTGGATGCGTGGACCCCCTTGCTTTCGTTAACCACCCATAGGTCTCGAGATAAAGGAACTTTCCGCTATAGCATCATCTTCCCTAGGAACGACATAGCCTAACTAGCACATATATCAATGTCTCCGTAGTGTTCAAACAGTTCATGGTACTGTCTTCTCGATATTCATTGCGCAGATGGTTCCAAAGATCTTGCGGAAAACAATTCGCTCGAATGTTCAAGGTCCTTTTTCATTTCGAGTCGCCATGGTCCATGCTTCCGGGACATGTTATAGGATAGGAATAACGAGAGACTTATAGATAGTAATTTTTGCTCGTCGGGAGAGGGATCTGCTTATCAATTGCCTTCCGATCCTAAAATAGCATCTGTTCAAACTTTATCTCCAGCCTTAGATTATTGGTGGAATTTATGCTGGTTTTGAAGTATACAAAACCTGTAACTCAAAAGTTGCCTACAGTGACGTAGTCCCAACTGCGAGGTAGTTCCAAAGATGCGAGGAACCTTTGTATGCGGCTTCCAGATGGGATTCTTCTTCTCTTCTTTACTGGCGTAGACACCTCTTACGCGATTATAGCCGAGATAACAACAGCCTCTCATCCGAGGCTGATTGCTACTTTTCATTGGGGTTTTTTTTTACGTGGCGGGTCCCAACCTAAGCGCACAACCCTATGTAGGGGATGTTTCGCCTTCTCACTTTTGCTCGCCTTCAAACGGATGTTCTTAGGCTACCCAGAGGATACATGGCCAAAGACCGGAAGTCGTGAGCTGCTTGAGCCATATGTAAAAGAATCGTTTCTGGCCACTCCCAAGTGAATGGCTATCAGAGAACTTTCCTCACTTGCGTGAACTTCTACACATGACTCCATCCTCCAGGTGGGATTATATTATGGGAAAAATTCTAAAACTTTGAAATACTACTTGGAGACACATTAATGCCATTTTATATTTCGCAAATCTATCAAACGTCCCCCGTGTCCGTGCACATCATATGACGGCGAGCACTTCATGCCGCAGAAGGGCAGAATTAATAAACAAAACAAAAAGCTGACCAGCCAATATTTACATAGAAATTTTTACGTTTGTTATGCTTCGATTTTTGTTTGTTTGATATTCGTTGGCGAAGCGCTGCCAGTTGACTGCCTGCAAGCAGGAAAACAGCCGGTTGGCCTGTAAGTCATATTGCCGCGCAGCGCTGAGAAATTCAAATGTCAAGTGAAATGCCACGGTTGTGCTTAGTTATATATCGTTGCATCGTTGTTGTGTTTTCACATTCCTTCATGGTTTTTGCGCTTTGTATGCACACTTCTTTATTTTGCTTTGCACAAGTCAGCGACTTTATTTGATTTTGATTCATAAGCGTTGCGATGACAGATGGCATTCCTTAATACATAGCGCCCAAGTGTTCTACGACACCAAGTTCATTTTCTGCTTTATGCTATAGTTTTTCAAACTGCTGAATACACGACAGCTGTCCTTGCACTGCGATAGGCGCAAAAACTCTATATATCCTCAGGATAGAAAAATAGAAAAACCTCTGCAATGTGCACAGGAAGCGGATTTCTTGAGTTAGTGCGCAAGTTGAAGTAGAAAATATTCGAAAGAAATCACTTAAAAAGAAATGCGGCGCAAAGCACACATATGCTTTGTCACCTCTTCGTTTTTGCTACTACTCTTCATACTTTTTGCGTGCAGCTCGCGCTTAACGCCTGCAAAGCGCTTGTTTGTCGCCAGCGTATCCTTGTGCCAGCTGACTTAGAGCTATGGCCACTTGCTGTTGCGCTCACTGTCACGACTTTGCTAATTTTTTTCCAGTTGTTTCTTGACCGTTTCACAGTTGGTGCAACATATCACGGCTGTCAGGCCATGACTTAGCGTCGCAATCAGCGGACATGTGAACTCAAGGTTTGCCACATGACTTTCAGCAGACTTTTTTCACCCCAATCCATTACTGATCCCATTTAATGATTGTGAATGGCGTAAATCGTCTTCCAATTCGTGAGGGCATGTGGCAGTAAATTGTTTCTTCAACTCTTATTTTTTCTTTCTTTTCTTGCTTTAGTAAGATTTGCATATTGGTTTTCCGAAGTTAGGTTATAAATACTAGTATGTGGTTTGTTTGTGGTATACACACATTTATGGTATGTGTTGTTTGTGGTGTGATTGCTTTCTTAAGTGCTAGCTCTGCTGTAACAGAAGGTCGAATAAAAGTTTGTTTGTGTAGGAAGAGCGTATGGTAGGACACTATTTTCTAAAGGTTTGGTCAAATTAAAGAGAGACTCGTTCTCTAGTTGATCGAAAAGGCCAGAACTAACAGAACTTTAGAATTATCCGCCTAAGATGTGTGCCTTTACTAAATTATACATGACTTGAGGTTAGTGGAATGAATAAACGAAAACGAAACGAAAAAATACTATACTGTTGACTTCCTTATGTGGGCATATGAAGTCCTAAGAACCTAATAATGTGAGGTCTATGAACATCAGTAAGATTAACAGTTTGTAACATCTTCAGTGTTTAGCAAAATTATTAACTCTCATACTATTTTACTGACAACGAGGTCGACTTATTTAGCAAAGGCTGGTCTCCAAATCATGCCTCTTCAGCTCAAAGAAAATGCTATTACTCTCTCTCTCTCTATGGTTGGTTTAGTGAAGTTCGAAACCAATAATATATAGTTATTAAGTTAATATTATCGGTTTGGAACTTCACTAAATTAATCAGAGAGTTTAGTTTAAGAAGGTATCCATTTATGGCATAGGAACACTAAATCGTTTTCCAAAGATATAGATATATCAACGAGCAAATTTAAATTGGGGTGAAAGTCCTTAAGAAAAAGCAACTACCGTACCTTCATAAACACTGTTTTCCGCGTTGATGCCGCAACTAAACTAGAGTTCAGGATCAATAATGCGCGAAATACATGTTCGTGTATATTCGTTTAGAACAAAAATGCAATGGGTAGGGAAAGCTATAAGAAATACATCTATAGAAAGGGGAGCTACAAACATATACATATAAACACATATACGTTTGTATATCTGATCGAATGTTTGTCATAGCACAGTGCTGTAAGCGTAGCAGCAAAAATTGAAATTGAAATGTCAAAATGGACGAAAGATTTATGGGCACACAGCGTAAAACAATACCGACGAAACACACCCACGCGCACACACACAGAGATCAAAGGGTAAAATGACAAAAACCAACAGTGAGACAGACAGAGTAAAATGACCAAAGCGATTTGACACGAAAACGAAGCTAAAGTCATTGCTAGCAAATATAGATAAGAGTGAACGATGTATACATGCTTACAGAACTACTAAGAAGTTTGCCTATCTCTGATATAAAGGAGTACTCGTTGCTCACTTTTTTCACTTTTGTTTGTACAAATGTTTGTGTGACTAGAAAGACTGCGCTGAAGCGATGAGCTTTGCAGCTTAGCTGAATTGGCGACCACCGCAGAGCAGACGCGCCGGGGCTTAGTTCAAGTCAGCGGTGCCAGTTGTGGGTAGTGTTGCATGTTCTAGTCGCACTGTTTGGATTGCTCTAAGAAGGCTGCATTCCTGTCGCTTACTGTTAGTTTAGTGGTTATGGTCGCTTCTTATCTGATTCGCATGTCACATCAACCTTTGGACTTTGATTGGTTCAAAGACTGTAGGCAAACACGTATGTTTCATAAGCTAGAAATTGATTTAAGAAAAGACAAGACAAGAATGATGCTTTATGACCAATGTGAACTGTGTTAGCTATGACAGGCTGACCTATTGGTTTTGGAATGAGCAGTGTTCTGGTTACATAAGAGTAAGAAGAAATATTCCTACTTCGGAGTAATTTTTGGGATTTTTGGTCATTATCCCATTCATACTGCAATTAGTTGACGAAAACCAGAACTTATACTAACGCAGATGTCTAAAAATATTTTTTTTAGGGTTTTTTAAGTTTCTGTCAAATAACAGAGAGACTCTCTTGCCAAAACTACCCTCTCACAATCTCATTTTCAAACGAAGAAAGCCATTATGCAAAGTTAATTAGGAATACCAAAACATATGCGTATTAAAAAGTACAAGAGCTGTATCATGCTACAAATAATTGCTTGTAAAATACGAATAAAAGACACCACACCATCCCATTATGCTCGCATATGCCCACTTCAGCATTCCGATTCTGCAATTTTAAGTATCTTTTCCTACTAACGAACTCCGCAAATGCGTTTACCTCGTTTTTCACTTACAGCCAAACATTATATCCACCTTAAATGGCTGGCTTCATGCCTGTTGGCATATGCCGCGGAGGGAAGAAATTTGTTTCATACAAAATAATATAATTATGCGACAAGAACACAAGTTTTATGTTAAGCACGGTAATGCGACATGCAAGTCTGCGCTGCCAGCGACACGAGCAAGACGAACAAGACGACCAGACGCAAAAAAATAATAGCAATAAAATAAAAGACATGTGGTTGATAAAAAAGAACGCAGAAAGGATGCAAATGTTGAAAAGAAAAACAAAAATAAGGGACCAAAAGAGCTGCAACAGAGGGCGTCTGAATAAAAGACACACATGCAGAGAGATGAAATTGCGGACTATGTGGAAAGTATCTTTAAGTTTCGGAGTAAGCGATACCTTTTCAGTGTAAGAGATACGGTAAATACCCAAAAAGTATGCAAGGCTTTTTTGAAAAGAATTGTTTTATTAAAAAATGAAAAATATAAAAATAATTATGAAAACACAATAAAAATTATTTAACATAATTTAACGTAATTTTTATTTAAAATAATTTTTTTCTAAACTTAAAAATTTAAAATTAATTTTTTTAATTTTTTTTTAATTAATTTATTTTATTATTTTGTAAAATATATAAAACTACCTATCCCCTTTGTATCATTTAATCACAAATGCTCTCTTTCTTTACCAAAGACGCAAATTTCACTAAAATTTTTTTACATACATATTTTGAACTTTTATTTTACAGTGTTTAAAACTTTTTTCTGTCTGTTGCAAAAATTATACAAAAATCTAAATAATGTTGAACATTCACTGTAACACAAAGAAGTTACAAATACCCAGGAGCATGCATCAGACATATTAATATGCGCGCGTGTCCTTAAATAAACTTGTTTAACATTTTTTAGAAGTACATAAATTAGGGACAAAAGACGTTCAAGGTGCTGCAGGAAATATTGTGAGCATAATTTTGTATAGGGTGGTATTTCAGGAAATAAAAAATTTCATTCGCGTTGCTGAAGAAAGTCCTTAAAGCTTGGAAAATTATGATAAAATTGCTGCAAGGACGATGCTTGTCGTTTACGTAGAGGGAGAGAAATAAGCGAGATAAAGAAATAAAGATAGAGGTAGAGGTATAGATAAGGATGAAGAAGAAACTTACTGATGTCACAAGTAAAGCTATGGAAGGAACTAGATGGATGTATGGCTCCAATGAGTATTGTGCGGTAATCACATACGATATTAAGAATGCCTTTAACTCGGCCCATTGGCCACATATAGTAAGAGCTCTTCAATTAAAAAAAAACACCGCTCTATTAGATAAAGATCATCTCCAACTACCTGTAAGACAGTGTACTACTATATGATACAGACGAAGGACCACAAAGCTATAAAATGACGGGCGAAGTTCCATCAGGCTAAGTCCTGGGCCCACTTTTTTGAAACATTTTATAGGATGGAGTCCCATTACCCAAGGAGGTACAAATAATTGGATACGCTACTCAGACAAAGAGAAGTCAAAAACGCCACTTAATGTAATCAGGGTTGCATTTGCATGAAGAAAAGAGATATAGAAAGTGTGAGAAGATTGAGATTAAAGAGAGAGAGAGAAACAAAAAAAATAAAATGTATCAGTTGGTTCCATGACTAGTTCCGTCAGAGCATCAGGCTGAGGCTCTTGGCCGGCGTTGTTGCATATGTGCACCCTTTTTGGTTTCTGTGTGTGTGTGGGTATGCTTGATGCACAAATGTGTTTACTAGGAATAACAACATAATTGCTAAAGTTTCACAAGCTCTTCGCTGCATTATTGTTAGTTAGTAGTGTTGTTGTTATTATTGTTTACAACTTGTTGTTATACGGCTACCGCTTATTATCCTTAATATGCATCCTTTATATGCACAATGCAATAGGTATGTTCAATGTCAGCGGGTATGTTGTGAGTACTCAGAATTGTGTGTGTATGTGTGAGTACTCCGGCGTCTACTGTTATGTCGCATTTGTTGTTGCTGTTGTTCTTATGGCATATTACACATTGTTAATAAAAAGTTGCTTGGCTCGTCTTTAGCGGCTGCTTCTCGCTGTTGTTGCAGTTGTTTGTTGTCGACATTGTTAATATTTGCTGTTAATTTGTTTGCTGCGATTGTTGTTGTTATTGTTGTTTGCTTTTCAGTTCATTAATACTGCATATTTTTAGTTACCGTTATTTACATACACATTAAATAAATGCAAGTTAATGTTATAAAAACGGCAAACGAGAGAGTTACAAGCTCCTCACGAGGCTAGCATATGTTTCCTTCTCTGCTAATCTTTCGAGTTTCACTTTGTATTTGGGCGGTGAAAATTAAAAGCATACTACGATAAAATTAAAAGCATACTACATATATACACAAAAATTTACACGGTAATTACACTTGAAGCAAAAGTTATGCATATTGTCGAAATTTATGTGGAAAATGTTGTAAACAACAACAACAATAGAAAATTTTTGAAAACTTTTGGGTAGTCGAAAAAGTTTTTTCGTATTTCTCACTAAATTGTAACTTATTTTTTTATATTTAAAATAAATAAATAAACAAAATACGAAAAGACTCTTTCGACTACTTAATATAATTAATTTTCCCTATAAAATCAGCTCAAATACCATTGCATTTACCACATGTCAGTTTCACCAAAACTTCCGAAAATTCTCTCAATTAGATTAAAAATTCGACCATTGAAAGCTTAATTATCTGCTTACTAGGCTATAAAATTTTACTAACCTGAACCGCAACAACGACAAAGCTAAAAAATTACGAGCGCGTAGATATTAGCGTTGGACCAGAAAACAGCAAACAAATTAAAGACGCGACCACTGCGATGAAAGAAGGTAAGAAGAGATGCCAGCAAAACAAATGCCAAACAGCAAATGGCCAACCGTTCGGTGTACCGATGTCACTAATTGGCTCAAATAATTACTGAATGCAAATTGCGTGACAGCCAGCGCTTCGCTCAACTTCAACCACCTTCTACTCTTTTTCTTCTCCTTATTATTGTTGTTGTTGTGATTATGATGTGCTTGTTGTTGCATTGACGCTAGCATCTTGTTAGTTTCGTGGTTCTTATGTTCGGTATTTTTCCGTGTTTTCCATAATGCTACAGCTGTTTTGAGGTACGCAGACATTATACTCCGCAGGCCACGGCGTATACGCAACCTCCAACCGCTTTGCGCTTCTATGTACTTGCGCACTTCACTCTCCTATTTTAAGCTATTTGTTACGCTGTGCTGCGTTTTTGTCATGTAGCTGTTATTTTGCTGGCGTATTTTGGGTAGCGCAGTTACTCCTTTCCCTGTCTTGTTTGGTGTGTTGTCTTCAGAGCTTGTTTGCTTTCAAGTTTCCTTATTACGAGTAAACGCATTGCCATTTTGGTTTGGTTAGCTGTTTGTTGTTGTTTGTTGTTGTTTGGTGCTTTTTGTTGTCTGTTTATGGTATATGTTGTGTCATCAGCGCTTGACAGCAGTCATAAAAATAATTGTCTTGCAGAGGGTATCTTAACGGGAAGTAGTTGTGCAGAATTGTTTCAAGAATGGAAGAGCAAGTCAGTGGCTTCAAGCAGCATCAGTCAAGGCAAATGCTTGCATTAAAAAGTCATGTCTATTTTTTTATTGTTTTGTTTTTGCAAAATATTTCATGAATTTATTATTAAATTACAATTTTTTTTCAATGGCCCGAGTACTTCGGAAACACGTTTCGTTATTAAATTTTTTTTCGTGCATTTCGGAATCCTCGTGCGCCTTGGGTCTCAGTGTAATTAAGCGCTTATGCATCTCGGCGCAAAGGAGGTTAGTTGCTCCTTAGATACGTTGTTAAATCACATGAGATCCGCCTTTTAACCAATTGGGTGTTTGTAAATGTCATATATATTATAAAATTTCTATTCAAATTCTACTGAGATTCTTAATTCAGTCGGTTCCAATGATTACAGTCCTTTCCAAAGATTATAAGTATAACATCCGTAGATAGTTTCTAATATATTAAAGCAAAATAAGTTGAATGAATACATAACGCATGAGTTCAGCAAATTCCGTTGCTCTCTTTGGAAAAGTTTTCTGCGAAATTTCTCACATACATAGAAACTCAAACACCGAGGCTCCTCGTACGTAATCTCATGATTTTCGAACCAAATTGTTAACATAAAGAAATTTGCAACTTTTTTTCCAACCCAAAAAAAAATATTTTTCTGCTCAAAAGCCCACACTTCTTGACACGCCAAAGGGAATAGCAAGCACAGAAGTTGTAGAAGAAATAAGTAACTGCAAATAGCTGCCACTAGTTTGCTCTCCTCCCGCCTTCACTCCGTTATCTGCAAGTGTCTGTCGGTTTGCACACGTGCAATAAGTGCACGTTGACTTTCTTATGCAATTCTTCACGCAACAAATGCAAAACTCAAAAAGTAACTACGCAACGAGTGAATTACGAGCCACTCGAGTAGATTTAGAGATAGACAATAAAGGCGACTGCAGCGCAGCAAGGACTAAGGACTAAAGCGCTGTTGACGACGTAAGTGCGCAAAGCTATGCATACAATAACAAAGCACGCTCAACTCTCGACTTTCTTAAACACGCTTTGCTGCAAGTAGTGAGTAAGTAAAGGGTTAAAGACGTTGAGCGACATTTGCCAGTTGCACCTGTAGGCAAACTACATACGCTTACATAAGTGGCACATATGACGTTCGACGGAAGTAGCTATCAGGATTCAGCAACTTGGTTGTGCTTGTTGTGCGAGTGCAGTAAAGTGCGAAGCGAAAAGTTGCTAAGGCGTGGAGTTGTTTGAAGGGTTCGAATGAAATGCAAAAACTTTGCACTTTTTTTGTATTTTTTTTATTTCTTTATGTGATGCACTGTTGCTTCTCGGCGCGCAGGTAAGTTTATTGAATTAAGTTGTTAAATTGTTAAGGTATTGTTTGTGCAAATAAATGGGAGAATACGTGTGCGGTGAAAGTTTGTGAATGGGAACTGAAAAAAAGAATAAATATGAGATGAAAAATATGATTTTTAACATTTGTTTTTTAGTGACTTATGGTTGAAACATCGAAAATTCGGTTTCAAGTATTTCTTCCGTGAAATCTGTTCCAGTAGTATAGTATATCTGTTCTAGTAATATACTCGCATAGTAGTAAACGGGCTTATCATTTCAAAAAATCAGTAATTACAATCAGTATTACACCAGTTTCAATATTTTTTCTAGTTCGAAGTTTCTATAGTGAGGAAAAATCTTTCATCTTTATTACATGCTGGTCACAACTAAATTAAAAAGAATTCAATAGGTTAACGAATAATTTTGCTACGGGATACAGATAAACTTGGCAACGTAGCGTCTGCCGGGAATTTTGTCGAAATTTTATGTCTTTTATTGATAGTGATTGATTTTTTCCACGACTCGCCGCTTTTGGATTTTGTGTTGATCTTTGAAAGTCTTTATTTTTGAGTGGAAAGTAAGAGAACCTTCTAGGCAATACTACTTGAGCAATCCTAAATTTATGATAAAAATTACGAACAAGTGAAAAACAGTTTTTCCATGCTTTAGTTTGAGGTTTGGGTGCAAAATAATGATAATATATACATAACTTTATGAAAGTGGTTTTTAAGGTCTATATACTTTCGGTTGTTACTGCGTTGATTATCAGATGCTGATTCAGATTCATACATATATAGGTCCTGGTATAAGCTCAGAATCAGATACCGATTCAGGTTCAGCCTTAAGTTCGAGTTCAGATTCAGGTTCTGCGTCGGGTTCTGCTTTGAGTTAATTTTAGGTTCAGAATTAGTTTAAAATTATGGTTAGGTTGAGTTTCATATAAAAATTCTTACAAATAACGGGTGATTTTTTTGAGGTTAGGATTTTCATGCATTAGTATTTGACAGATCACGTGGGATTTCAGACATGGTGTCAAAGAGAAAGATGCTCAGTATGCTTTGACATTTCATCATGAATAGACTTACTAACGAGCAACGCTTGCAAATCATTGAATTTTATTACCAAAGTCAGTGTTCGGTTCGAAATGTGTTTCGCGCGCGTGTTTTGTTCAGCGATGAGGCTCATTTCTGGTTGAATGGCTACGTAAATAAGCAAAATTGCCGCATTTGGGGTGAAGAGCAACCAGAAGCCGTTCAAGAACTGCCCATGCATCCCGAAAAATGCACTGTTTGGTGTGGTTTGTACGCTGGTGGAATCATTGGACCGTATTTTTTCAAAGATGCTGTTGGACGCAACGTTACGGTGAATGGCGATCGCTATCGTTCGATGCTAACAAACTTTTTGTTGCCAAAAATGGAAGAACTGAACTTGGTTGACATGTGGTTTCAACAAGATGGCGCTACATGCCACACAGCTCGCGATTCTATGGCCATTTTGAGGGAAAACTTCGGACAACAATTCATCTCAAGAAATGGACCCGTAAGTTGGCCACCAAGATCATGCGATTTAACGCCTTTAGACTATTTTTTGTGGGGCTACGTCAAGTCTAAAGTCTACAGAAATAAGCCAGCAACTATTCCAGCTTTGGAAGACAACATTTCCGAAGAAATTCGGGCTATTCCGGCCGAAATGCTCGAAAAAGTTGCCCAAAATTGGACTTTCCGAATGGACCACCTAAGACGCAGCCGCGGTCAACATTTAAATGAAATTATCTTCAAAAAGTAAATGTCATGAACCAATCTAACGTTTCAAATAAAGAACCGATGAGATTTTGCAAATTTTATGCGTTTTTTTTAAAAAAAAAGTTATCAAGCTCTTAAAAAATCACCCTTTATATTTTAATAGATGATCCTTGAAAGCCGTGTACTGATAATCGAACTCAGTCTTCTTCGAAATACTATCCGTTTACAACAGTTAATTATATACGTCTAACAGAAACTCTCAAACACATGGTCACTTTCCTACGCAATAAACTCAACTGCCGCATAAATCTCTCTCAGCTCACAGACTATCTATCCTCCAGTTTTTATAGTTAATACAAAAAAGCAAAAATTTACGACGCGGAAACATTGTCAATGGTCTGCCACATGCCGTCATGCACGAACGCTGTACAAAAACGACAACAACAGCAACAATAAAGTGATAAGTGGCATAAATCTAAAACAACAAATCCTACAAATAAACGCATTAAGTAATTAAGTCATAAAAAATGCGCAATTAAATTAATAACAATAATAATAATATTAACAGAAGCCAGAGCAATAAAAGCATAAAACAATTAAGTGATTAAAATTGCGCGCTTTTTTACGAGTTTACGCAATGAGCGACCACTCCACGTACACATTTGTGTTTGATGACTGTTTTTTCAAGCTTTGTTTGAACCTAGCGGCAACAAAATATTGAAAGAACGGAAAAAGCTAAACGAACACAAAACAAAGCCACGAAATAGTCAAATTAATTGCAATTATTTTTATTTACTTTTTCTTGTTTTCTTTGTAGTTTTTTTTTCTGGCATACAATGTGTGCTTAAATAAGTGGCTGACCAGAAGTTGCTTTAGGTAGGCGGAGCACATGCTAAGTGCCCGAAAAACTGTATTGCATTTGGTTTTTGTTGCTTTATGGAGTGTCACAGGCCATAAAGGACTTTAGCTGGCCCTCGAAAAAAGCGCTAATAAAATTTTATAGTTTTATGGTCGCAACGGAGATGCGAAATTTGAGGGCGCTTAAAATGGGTGGCTCCCTGGAACTGAAAGGGAGTACAATTTTGAAAGCAGGATTTAATAATCCTATAATTAATAAAGCACAATTTAATAAAAAAAGGATCATAAAAATTCATGCATATATTAAAATTCGGGATCCCGAAATTTCGGGATTCGCACCTTATTGAAATTTTTTTATGAAAAAGAAAATTATTCTCAATATTACCATATCCTCGTTTTGATACCGCAGCTAGTCCCGAAATTTCGGGATTAAAAATAAATCAAATTTAACTTTTTCCAATAGTAAAATTGCACTCATTTGAAGTATGCCTTTTATTAGTTATTTACCACTTTTTTACCCATTTGCTTACCCAAAAAGAACACATAAAATATATGCCGCTTCAATTTATATACTTTCCTTCTATTTTTTAACTCTGCTCTTAATCAACGAATCAGCTACAATATTTTCTTTTATGTAGCATAAATTGAATTCCTTACTGCAGTGCTTTGCGGCATAGAAAAAGTGGATATTATTGATGGCAACACCACGGTATGTTTACAAATAATAATCAAAAATTCGTTTTAGCCGCATATTTCTACCTTTGAGCGTTTAGCGTATACGCATGACTCGTCCTCACTTTATATGCTTGTTTGCTCGCTTGCTTGTCGCAACGGAGATGCGAAATTTGAGGGCGCTTAAAATGGGTGGCTCCCTGGAACTGAAAGGGAGTACAATTTTGAAAGCAGGATTTAATAATCCTATAATTAATAAAGCACAATTTAATAAAAAAAGGATCATAAAAATTCATGCATATATTAAAATTCGGGATCCCGAAATTTCGGGATTCGCACCTTATTGAAATTTTTTTATGAAAAAGAAAATTATTCTCAACATAACCATATCCTCGTTTTGATACCGCAGCTAGTCCCGAAATTTCGGGATTAAAAAATAAATCAAATTTAACTTTTTCCAATAGTAAAATTGCACTCATTTCAAGTACGCCTTTTATTAGTTATTTACCACTTTTTTACCCATTTGCTTACCCAAAACGAACACATAAAATTTATGCCGCTTCAATTTATATACTTTCCTTCTATTTTTTAACTCTGCTCTTAATCAACGAATCAGCTACAATATTTTCTTTTATGTAGCATAAATTGAATTCCTCACTGCTGTGCTTTGCGGCATAGAAAAAGTGGATATTATTGATGGCAACATCACGGCATGTTTACAAATAATAATCAAAAATTCGTTTTAGCCGCATATTTCTACCTTTGAGCGTTTAGCGTATACGCATGACTCGTCCTTACTTTATATGCTTGTTTGCTCATATACTTTCAGGCGATTTGCTCGCGTGTGCCGATTTTTACACGCTGAAATTCAAATACAAAACCAACAGGCATATGTTAGCAATTTGAAAAAATGTGCATATGCGAGTTTATATCCCAATAAAGCATTAGATATCGAATTTATGGAAAACATCTCTAGCCTCGTCTACAGTTTTTTCCATTGGCACCTCTTCAAGCGCTGAAATGCAGGACTTTTCCTTCACATTCTCCAGTGTGGCAACTCATCGAATTTTGAGACCATTTCAGTTGTGTCTCATAAGCTTCTAAATGCATCAGCCTTAAGGCTTTTCATCAATTTCAACATTCTGAACGTTTCGTCACCAGAAATTTGATTCCCCACACAAAATTAATGGAATTTCTATATTGAATAATTTCACTCATTGTAAAAATCGCCAACAAAGAGACAAGAGTAAATATATTAACACTAATATTAAACACTATTGATTTTTTTGACCTGACATTTGAACAGATTTCATACCAATCTAGAAAAAAAATTTTTCGACGAATGGGTTTTTATGAGAAATTTAAATTAAAAAGTCTTACTATTGTTTGCCCAATTTAGTATCTCATCAGCATGACGAGCTAGGCATGTCGGTGTGTTTCTCTGACTGTCTGTTCGTCTGTCCGTCGGTCTGTCTGTATATACGAGAGCTAGCCTCTTAGTTTTTAATATATCGATATGAAGCTTTGCACACGTTCTTTTCCCCCAAGAAGCTGTTCAGTTACCGGAATCGACTATATCTGCTATAGTTGCCATACAAGCACAAGCTCTTATACAGAACCTTAATAATTATGGTTTACTGGGTGTATTCTTAAACTGATATCCGTTTGGCCTTTGGCCAAAATAAGTATGCGCGGTTAACCTGATCTGAATACAAAATGACCATTGCTCATATTTCGTACTTCTCTATGTTTTCGTCAATCTTCTTCGCTATCAAAATTTATATTTAGCTTTGCCTAAATATTTGATTTGTTTTCCTGTATATCCACAATAAATAAATAAACAATTTTTTTTACTATGCCTTAAGACGCTCTAACAGGCTCTAATTTTTTTCTTCCATCCTTGCATCACCCAACAAATGAGGGTTCACTGCTCATAAATAGCGCCAAAGCCGTTAGCTGCATGCCGCTTTATGCTACACATATGGCGAAACAGCGCACTTCTACATACCAACTAAGTCACTGGCACTACTAGCACTAATGCCGTTATGCTCAATTCACACTAACCCCCTATCGATACAAATTTGACCGCATCCATTCATTCATTATGCAGCACCAGCTAAACGGGTTAAAGCTCGTCCTCGTTTAATATGCTTTTTCAGTTGTTGTTGTTGTGCTTGTTTTTTGCCTGCTCAATATTGTTTGCTTATTGTTTGTATTAGTAACAGTGTTAGTTGCAACACGTTCTGGCTGCTTTGCGCTGGCGTTCGGCGGAAATCACTCGTTAACAATTCTCTATGACCGGACATGTTTAGTGTGTTGGTTTTTGCGAATTACACCGGCGACGTGTTTTGCATGGCAAACGAATTTTTAGGTTCAGCACTAAACCCCACCACTGCTATTACCCCACCACCCAGCACTACACCACCGGGCTCATGTGATATGGGTCCATGTGCTGGCATGGCCCTTTTTCTACTTTACGCTTCAGCAGCGTTTAAGTGGCGCGTGCGCTTTTTTGCCGTTGTTGTTACTGTTGTTGTTTGTTGCTTATGCTGCACGTTGTTGGCTTTATTTCATTTGTAAATTTATTGCTGTTGAAAATTCGAAATTTATTTAGGTGACCGAATGGGGAGTAGGTAATTGCATCATTTGTACGTTTTTCATTTAAATATTTATTTGAGTGAATTTTGTAGGCGTGAGAAAATGAGAGTGAGAAAATTGTTAAAAATGTAATTTGAAATCAAAAAGTTCTTAGCTTTTTATTTTAGGAGGTTGTTGAGGGTGTGTTGTTGGATGCAACTCCAGGGAATATAGTTGTGTTTGCCATATGGAACGGGGTTTGGAGATGTTGCTTTGTAAAAATATAATGATATAGTGAATCCATTAAATTTTCAGGATTAAAATTATCGGACTTAACCCGGTTCGAGAGTTGTTTACATGATTCTCAGCCGTCCTCTCTTCGCCCCTATAAGAACTAACATCGTCACCAGTTTTCAAACTTTGATTGGTGACGCAGACTGCTATTAGAGTTTCTTCGCCGTATTTGATTTTTAACCGAAATGTGTCGAGATAAATGCTATTCGAGAGATACGCAGAGTTGGGAAATTTCAGGCTAATCAACCTTCACATCGATATTCTGCAAAACTGAGCAAAAAATTATTAAGGGCTACTCAATTACTTATGTCTCTAACTAAACGAACAACTTTATACGAAGGAATCACTGGATTAATAGTTTTTCCCTACGTTGATTTGGAGTATTTTATAAGCAGAGAGAGAGGGTTATAACTATTCGGAAAGCTTTCGCATCTTCAGAGCACATTTTAAGTACCGCTTTTTATTCCATAAAAAGTGCGGTTGAAGATTATTTCCATTTAAAGAAAAGTAAATTTCTTTTCTTAAGAAAGCTTTTTAGAAAGTTAGAGCTTTTAAAATAAAGCTTTTAAAGCTCTGGATTGCGATTGTTTTTAGTAAATACTTTGTCAGTCACGTTGATCCATTTTAAAGAGAATCAAATTAAATTTTTGAAAAAGCTTCAGAGAAAGTGAAAGCTTTAATAGTGAAAGTTTTGAAAGCTCTCGATTCCGTTTCTCTTAAGTCAACGTAATAACACTTTGAACAACACAACAATATGAATTAGAAACATGTATATTTACTTTTAATTACATTTAGTAGTTGGCTTTCAAAAATTTCACTACAAAAATGTTTGAAATTCCAACAAAATCAAAGAAAAACACGTCAAAAGTCCAAATCAAATCCATTTAGGAAAGTATGTCAGTCAGAGTAGACCAACTCGTGCCTTTACTTTTATCATTTTTTTTGCACATTTTTGCATGTTTTGTTACTTCGGCTGTTACTAACTTACTTTAAATACATCTAAACACTCTCATTACTTTGTCTGTGCACCTAACTTGCTCCAGTTTCATCATTAGTACGCTGGAGAGACTCATCCGCTGTCAGAGTGCAATGTCACGTGCTGCCAAATTGCAAATTTATGCCAACAACAATAGCAAAATCATAACTATGAGGCACACAAACATTTCCATATTCATTTCTAAAGCGTATTTATTTACACTTACTGACATGCTCACACTATTACTCATATACGAGTATAGGGAGTGAATAAGTTTGGATATACATTGTGGTGAAAGTTTCAGTTTGTGATATAAATATGTACACCATCCTTGCAGTGACTCAATTAGCAGCTATGGGCAAAGGTAGCGCTCTCTGTTGTACGAATTTCCATAGGCGCCATAGACATATTTACCTACAAACATACATATAAATATTCTTCCATATATTTGTCAACGTTTGTGCATACAATGGACTCGCATAGGTGTGTCGCTTTTATGAATACATATTTACATCTCTACATACCTACATATCTACCAATGTCTCTTAGGTTATGAATACGCTTACTTTTCGTACACCATGCCTCAGCTGGTATTGTTGGCAAATTGGATTTAACTTTGGCAAATTTAGTTTGTGGACACTACCTTTCATTCATATATGCATCAGTTGAAAATTATGAAAATAAACCGTTGCACAATTTAAATTTGTTTTTCAACGGTTTGAAGCGTCACCATAAAGTACTAAATTGACTTGTTTATAATTGTTGCAATTATAAGTGGAACAATTTGTAAAAATTATAAATGAGATAATTTGTGTACTCCGGCAGCCCTTTTCAGAAGAATATATAGAAATAGTTTATATTGGTTATACAAGTATTTTTAAAAATAATTTCAAAGCAAAAATTCTACCTGAGACTGAAAGCGAAACTCAAACATTTATGTTGAAAAAACATAAATTTAACTGATCTACTCAGTACCAATCCTCCGTTCGATTGCAGTAAATAAATTTCATGGATTTAATGCTTCCCTTAAATAAAAGATTTAAAAAATTTGGTTTATACTCTCTGGATATCAAGTTGGTATCGACGAAGCGCAATTTGTGTAGTCGCTTCAACATTTGGCAAGTTCAAATTTCAATCGAACACGCTAATAAGACGAGTCGCTTGCAACAAGGCGCATGCTGGGTTGTCTTGGTGAATCAATTTTGTCGCCTTAATATATTTTCAGTACAAAGTTTTTTATTAAAATAAGCTCTAATGTCGTGTTAAAGCCTGATTATGGTTTATATTCTCTGGATATCAACTTGTCAGTCGCGAAGTGCAGTTTTTGTGGTCACTTCAATATTTGGCGAGTCCAAATACCAATCGAACGCGCTCATATGACGAACCGATTGCTGGGGTCTGGTTTGCTGAAAAAATACTGCTAAACTTACCATGTAGTGAATGCGGTCAATTTTACCGGCTTAACCTATTTTCAAAACAATATTTTTATTAAAATGACTTTTAATCTCGTATTAAAGCCTGATTTGTTGCTTATAAAGGGCTTTTCAATAAGTTTTTATACCCGAAACCGGGTAGATGAAGTTTGCCATTTTTTGAGAAATCGTTCTGAAATTTTTCACCAGTTCTTCTTTTATCAACAAAAAGCTGCTCTTATGTCGGAACGGCCGATATCGGAAAATATATCAGTTCACTCCGATATAAACTGATCGATCGTAATCATGTCCTCGATTGGAAAACTTTTTAACTTTACAAGATATTTTCAAAAAATATGACATCAGTTATTACCTAAGGCGATGGTAGTATGTCCGAAGAAACAGATCGAGTCAACTTTAGTGTGGAGCTGTTTAGTCGGAAAGACCGAAACCCATATCACCTGGAGCACAGGCAGCAGCAGCGGCAAGAAAAGCTTGCTGGGGTCCTTGATGAACTCCTTGATGGTAGCAGCTTACTTGAAATCCACTTCTGTGGCAGCAATAATAGTCAATAGATTCTTGAAACCATTGCCAACACTGTGTGGTTCCGTAGCAATATTTGGGTACCAATCTTTAACGATATGGCGTAGCATATGGCTGCCATGCAAACTAAACAATCGGAATCTAGGGTTTCTAAGGAATCTTCTATATTTGTAAAAGGTATTGTAACTTCGGTTCTAGCGAAGTTAATGTTCGTCTTGTTTTATTAAACAGACGTAACTGAAGCGATGCCTGGTGATACTGAACTGCAATTCGCCAATCCATCTTTAACACTTTCATTTTTCAATCGAGTCTGTGGGTGAAAATATAAAACCTCCAGTTGACAGCAATCGGTACATTGATTTTGCTATAAATCCCTTGATTTCTCCATTTATTTATTTTAAGATCATATAAAAAGCCACAACACTATCGAACTGCCTGCATCACTTCAAAACACACAATACATTTCCTACAGGGCATGCAGTTGTCTTCCCGTTAGTTAGCTAGTTATGTAGTTAGCGTCAACTTTCCAGCAACCGCCTGCTGCGCCTAACACGCCCACAGGTACATACATAGATGCAGTTACGGCATGCTTTGAGTTGTGCATAAAGCACAGTATCGCAAGTTTTTAATCACTTTGCAAAAGCTCATGTGTAAACTTGACCTATATTTCATGCTTTTTGAGCGCAATTCACTTGAGTTTATACCATGTACAGTTATCTCATTTGTATGTGTATTTAAGCATCTAATTTAGTCATTATTGCAATTTTGTAAAAGTTGAATTGCTTGCGAAACTGTTGGCGGGGAGTATACGTATGAATGTGTGTATGGGACTCTCAGCTTTGGCGTAGTGCAAATAAACCAACTTCACCGGTGGCAATTTCACGAATTGTCGCATAAATCATAAGTTTAGTGCCATTGCAGGCATCGCTGGCTGGCTGAGTGACTGAGCGAGCGAGCGAGTGACTGACTAATGTGTACAAGGACATTTGCCAACTTATCATTAGGGAAGTGTGTGTAATATATATGTATGTGTAGGTGCATGCTGCAAGGCATAGGTTGTGCGTATGTATGTATGTATGTATGTAAGTGCATCCGGCAAACTAAAGTGGGCCATCACATTTACTAATTATTTGCGTGCGCTTAGTTGCTTTCGCTTTTACTCACTTTTACACAGGTTGCGACAAATTTAGTAATTAAAAGTGAAACTCAAATACAATTTTATGTCAAGTTTAATGAAAAAGTTGAGAGTTACATATTTGAAACAATATTAAAAAATTTAAAAATTACACATTCAAGAAAAACATAAAGCAAAAAAAAAATAAAATAAAATAAAATAAAATGGATTGAAAAATAAATAATATGTTATATTAATAAAAATAAAAGACGTGTAGAAAAAAATTGTATATAAAAGTGGAAAAAAATCTTAGTGTCAGCAGAAATTCATTAACTTGCCATCAACCAAACAACTCCATTTAAACTTCCCATCTACACAGACGTCTAATTTATGCGCTTCAACGTCGTTTATTGTTTTTGCGCCTTAGTAACGGTTGGGCAACAAGTTCATACGCCAATGAAACAATTGTTTGAAACACCAGCACTTGCCTGACGCGACACCCGACTTTAGACAGCCCTTCAAGCACCCATTCTAACTGTCTACCCCCACTGTCTGCCATTCACCAGCAAATTATTTTCTTATACTCCTTCAAGTGCCTCCCTAGTGCGGCGCCATACCCACTTTGACAGATCCCGCCAATCACTTCTGACTTTCAGACGATATACGTTCAGTACGCAGCGCAACCAACTAACGGTTTTTAATAGAAAATTTGACAGCCGTGAAATGATTTTCTTTGTTTGAGGCGGAGTGACTGGCGAATGGCACAGTGTGGCAGAGGTGTGAGGAGAAATAATATAAAATAAAATAAAATAAAATAAAGAAAAATAAAAATAAAAAAAACAAAATAAAGAAAAATAAAATAAAATAAAATAAAATAAAATAAAATAAAATAAAATAAAATAAAATAAAATAAAATAAAATAAAATAAAATAAAATAAAATAAAATAAAATAAAATAAAATAAAATAAAATAAAATAAAACAAAAGAAAAGAAAATAAAATAAAATAAAATAAATTAAATAACATAAAATAAAACTGTTTTGTAAAAATAAGAAATTAAAACAAAAACTAGTAAAAAAATTTAGAAAAATAAAAGAGTAAGGGTTGAAACTTATGAAAAACTCGTTTACAAAAAGAATTATGAAATGGTCGCAATTACAGACAATTTTGAATTCAACGTTACTTAAAAAGATAAAAGTAAAATAAAATACAAGAATTTATTATTTATAAAAAGTAAAAAAAAAAATATAAAAAATCTGTTAAAAAATTTAAAATTAGCAGAGAAATAAAAAATATAAAATGAAAAAAAAATTTTAAAAAATATATAAAAATTTCTTAAAAAATTTAAAATTGAAATAAAAAAAAAAAATTTTTTTAATGCAAAAATTTAAAATAGTCAAAATATGGGGCAAAAATAAAGAAAAAGTATAACGAAAACTTATATGAAATTATGTTCCAAAAAATTAAAAAAATAAATAATAATAATTAGAACTACAAAAAAATTTAACTAAAACCATTCTGTAAAAGATTTTTCATTATATGAAAAAATTATAAAAATTAAAAAAATACATATTTTAATATAATAAAAATATAAAAAAATCTTCCCATACCGGGAATCGAACCCGGGCCTTCTGGGTGAAAGCCAGATATCCTAGCCACTAGACCATATGGGATACATTTACTGCTATGCCAAACGCTCTATTAGAATGTAGGCACCAGCTAATGCGATCAGTACTCTCGTGAGAGCACAGAGAGTAAACAACAAAACATTTTAGGAGATCGAGAGCTATATAAACATCATCTCTGAACAAACTTTACGCTGCTATACACCACATTAGAATTGGTTGTTGACTTTAATAAGCGATGCTCAGTCAAGGCACAAACCTAATGTGATCTTGCAAATTTGATGAGCGCTTTTGTGCTTTAATATGATCACGTGATCAATTAAATATCACATTATCTGCGAAAAAGTTTCTTAGCATTTATGCGTTGGATCGCTTGTCTACTTTAATATGATCACGTGATCAAGCAATTATCACATTATCAGCAAATTAGGCTCTCGTCACTGCTGCTGCTAGTAAATATTAATATTTTCGATATATTACAGTAATTTCAGGACTTTAACGAAAATGCAACACTGTCTGCCAACGTTCTTCCTAGAATTGTGTTTTTCCCATACTAGCAACATTTGTAGTGTTGTAAGCATTGTTTGACGTAGTAGCAGCGGCTGTTGCCATTGTTATTTGTTGCTTCGGTTTTTCGTTTTTTGTTGTCATTGCAACGCGTCTGTTGACTGTTTAGCGCGTTCTGTCATTGTTAGCCATGTGACGGCAGCGTACACCCTGTGTTGCCAACCAACGAAGCAAACGCAGGCATTTTGTTACGACTTTTACGAACTTCATTTTTGCCCAATCATACTTGTTGTTATTGTTGCGCTTTTTTCCGAAAGCCAGACATTAGTTTTTTTTTTGTTTTGGTTTAAGTTTTCGAAATTTCCTCACTTGAGTGTTACGCAACAAAAGCAGCTTAGAAAGCGGAAGTTGTGGCTGCGAGTGTTTGTAGCGTGCGCTTTGTAGGTGGTCTGAGGCACGCAACAGCAGCCATAACAAAAAACTTACAAGACGTTTTCATGTTTCATGTTTATTTTTATGTTTTTTGGTATTTGGCTGGTTTGTGCGAACACCACGCCTTCGCCGCTCAGCTGATCCGTTGTTATGCCAGCAAACTTGTCTTGGTTTTGACGACGCTTAAGGATTTCACTGCCTGTGTTGTTGTAATATTGTTGCTATTGTTATTATTGTAGTTTCATACAATAGTTGCCTTCAGCCGACGCACTAAAGTGTAAAAGTTGCTGCTTGAAGAATTTTCATTATATTCAACAGACCCTAACTACATGCTTACTCCCTCGGCGCATTGTTGCACTCTTTTTCCATTTATACTCCTATACATACAAGTACTCGTATGTTCTTGTAAACATGTACTCTCATTTTTAACTACTGCATTCCTCATACGCACACAAACACACACATGCACACGAGCGAATACTCCATATAGCATAGCAAATTGTTGCTGTACTCGAAACTATGCAAAGAATGCTGCTGAAGTTGTCGTCTGCAAAAAATATATACTTTCGTGCTTTTTTCGCACACACTCACACGCTCCAACAGCAACAAGCGCAAAAGCCAAACAGCTAGTGAGTATAAAAATTATTGTATCATTGTTTGCCGCAAGCAGTGGCCAACCGTAAAACAAATTTTTACTGCAATTTACTTTGTTGGCTACACAAGCTTTTTGGTACATTTGTTGCTGTTGTTGTAATGACGCTTCTTGTAATTGTCATTTGAAGAATTTTTCATTTTGAAAATGCTTTGCTATAGATAATATTGGAAATAATTGACAGTTTGACTGCTCGACTGCAGGCGGATTGAGTAGGGAAGCGCTTGGATACAGTGTGATTGAAAAGTGAGTGGGTATGTACATACTAATTAGAGATAAAAATTTAGATTTTCAACAAGTTAAAACAGACCTGTCTAGGAATATAGAATCCTTAGTCTATTCGATGCCATATGTTGTAATGAGCAAGATGGAGGAATAAACCAATTTTCTGAGGCTCAACGGAAAAGATCTTATTTCTCAAATAATTTTGCTTTTCTCTTGTCTCTTTTTACTCAACGCAAAACCCAATTGATTATTTACCTATTCGATTTCTAGTCATAATAACTTTTTTGATATCGACGCAGAATAAAACTCTCTCTCATCTTTCAGAATTTTTGTCTCGGAATTTTAGGTTACATCGGAGTCTAATTTGTAACAGCAGACGGTATCCAGCTGTTTACAGATCCCTTCTGTTGTAGTTCCAGCACTATCGTAAAACAACTTCGTTCGGAAGGTTGATATGCGAAACATGGTTAGCGTTTTGGAAGAAATTCCTGGCTAAACAAAGATCTGAGGTCATTCCGGTCATATAAAGCAGGTTTTACTAGATATAAAGGCTTATTTTATTATTTTTTACATATTAAGGCTTATTTCTTTTATCTTAACAGATCGACTTCGTGGCAAACTACGCCATACTGTTTTTTCGGCTCTAAAGCTTTTTGAACTTACTGTTTCTAAGAAAAAATGGGTGTATCGCTTATTAATTGGAACTTCGGCTTTGCTTTCTTGATTTTAAAGTCATTTAAAGACATTTTCTGACTCTTTGGATCTCCTACTTGGGCTATTTTTTCATCAATCGTTATATAACCTATCAATACTTGCAAAAATTTGAAGAGGAGGATGCAGAAGGAGTAGAGAAAACGTGTTTCTTTATCTCAAAGATAGTTTTACCGAAAACTCCACAAATCATTTCTTTATTCTTTTTAATAAAATTCCACCTAAAACAGTGCTTTCAAAATCATTTTCAATTAGCATGACATTTTTGCCAAAGGTACTACAGTTATGTCAATGTCGCTTGTTGCTCCTATGTGCTCGGAGTTATTTACAACGTGCCACATTCCAATAAAAATGAAAATAGACTGACTGACTGGCTTTCATTACCACGTACATAGTGTCATAGAAGTTAACAAAGTTAAAGAATTTCTATTTGCATGATATTGCTGAGGCGGAAAAAAATCTCTTGTTGCCAGTAGCAATAGAAAAAGAACAACAACAACAACGCCAACAGCAGCAGCAGCAACGCTGCAGTTCCAATAGCAACAGTTACACAAAAGCCAATAATATTACTCGTACATAATAATGCAGCTAACGAGTGAAAGAACTGACGGTTGCGGAGTGAAGGGTGTGCGGCTTGTAAAGAAACGCACCGAAGCAAAAATTGAAATGAAAAATTTGCCGAACATTCATTTTGTGAAATGTTCATTCTTTGTTTCAAACAAGTGTCAGTTATTGTATTTTTACACGCTTCACTCACACACATACATACCGCACATAAATGTCAGCTGGATGGATGGTGAAGTGAAGGCAATGCCTTAAACGTTTCACAAAGAAATGTGAAAATAATGCGAAACAAGCGTGAAATGACAAGTGGAAAGAGCAAAAGGCTATCGAGCGAATGAACTTGTGGCGGAGTAATGCAAGAAAGCAAAAACAACAAGAAAAAGAAACAAATAACTGTAGATAATGTAAAGGAAGCTGCAGAACTTTCGGGGATGTGTAAAATATGCTACAACTTCAAAAAGCAAGCGGAAAGGGAGGTAAGAGGAAAATGTAAGAAGTTTCAATTTCGCAACATTTTTGTAGAAAAACGAAGGGATAGAGTTAACTTGAAAAATCATGTAGAATAGTTGCTCACGATTCATTATGAATATTTATGCAATTTTGACTGGCTTAGCCGCTAATAGAGTGGCATTTAATGAGAGAAGAATTTAGCTTCGAAAACTCAAATGAAATGCAGTTATGTCCAATAGGATAATTGAAAACTTCCCGGACTACCATAGTAAAACACATTCAAGGTAGTCAAGACTGACGTCAGGCTACTAAGTAAGGCTGAGCTCAGGCTATTAGTAAAGCGCACTGACGTCGACGAAAACCCTGGACAAGCGCCCATCAGAATTAAGGCCAGTAAGTTTCTGATTATGGTGTACTGGAAACTTGGAACGGATCAGTTTGAAAACGGGCTAGGTAAGAGTGACATCTTACCGAAATGTCTGGTAGACTATTGCTGTTCTCACCTCCGTCTCGTTAAAACTCTGGCAGGTATTCAAGTACGTACACGTCGCCATAATTATTGGCAGTACAGGTTCAGTTGAGACGAGTTCCTTATTCGTGCCCAAACCTAGCTGTGAACATAAGCTCCCATAAGGACTTGTGTCAACTCTCGCTTATATAAATAACCACGAGGTTTATTAAGGGCAATTGCTACAACTTGCTGAAATTGTGGCTTGAGACCCACTGGAAGAAAATGAACACACCACAACAACAACAAAAACCCCAAGAAAAGAAAAAAACACAGATGGCCAAGAAGTGGACCGTCTTCCGTAAAACTATTTTAGTAGAAGTAGCTAAGGATACTTAGATCTCCTAAACTCCAAAAAACCAACAACTAAGATCAGCCTCTAGCGAAACTCAAAACTCACCGAAACAAGAGTACATTGTCCAAATCAGACGGACAGAAAAGGAATCCTTAGAATAGTGAAAGGATGAAGATGGCGATGGCAAAACAGAAGAACGTTAGCATGGATGTCAAGAACGGAACGGCACAGCTAGACGAACTCTTTGACGCAATAAAAAGTTACCGTAGAAACTGGCTCATCGCAGAAAATATGAGAAGAAAAGGACATCTAAGCAGACGCTTCACGGCTTCCGATTCACTAGCCTCGAAGCGGCGCGCAACAAGCCAAGCAAAGCCTCGAGAAACAGTGCGACTACGGAACGAAAAAGACGGCCATTGTCAAAAAGGGCAAGCACCATCCACTCAAACGAAGGAACGGTGGAGAAAGCAAATAAAAACGCAAAAGCGATACAATGAGGGAGGAATATAAATACCTGTAATTCAAATGACGTACCTATACAGTTTTCAATTGAGATGTTTCAAAAAACGGAGTATGAATTGTTGAGAAAGAAAAAACTCGACGAAATGAGTGCAGACATTAACCACGACGGTATATACCAAAAATCGGACGATATCTCTTCTGCTTCAAAACCATGAAAGCAATCACTTCTGTGAATCAAAGTTTTGTAAATATATATAAATAGTAAAGTATTTTCGAATTCTCAAGCTACAATGACTTGCTGACAAGCTTAAATACCTAATCAATCTTTCATATTCAAAACCTGAAACTTATTAAAACTTGCCTGAAATTTAATGAGCTCTTTACTCAAATCCGCCATATTTTTAAATCTGCTTAGTTTTGTGACCAAAAAAATCGTTGAAAAACAGACAAAGAGGATTCCAGTGATTGGCGAAAGGAAGAGAAATTGTGCTTGAAAGACAGTGGTAGTATTAAAACGCACACACATACATACATACAATCATAAAAATCTTCAGCTTGACTACCAGTAAAATAATATTACAATTTTTTTTTCGTCTCTTTATTATTAATAATTTGAAATTTCTGTGCGACTTCATCGGCTTTGCATATCAACAAATCCTGATCTCCAATCGCTTTCAGTGCGTACGACATTACCGCTTTCATTGCGGCGTTGCGTGTTGACACTTTTCAGCTGCTATTTTCAAAAGTTGCATTTCTTCGCCAAAGCAAGGAAAGGCCCTGAAAAAAACGGCAAACTGCGTTTTGCGGTTGAGACAGCAAGTTTTGTTAAGTGACAGCTTCAATAAAGAACCGCTGAGTTTAAGTACGTCTGTGTGTGAGTATGTGTATGTTTGGATGTAAATGTGTTGGCGTTTAGATCAACTTCAGCTGTCAGCTTTATATTATATTAAATGGTAAGAAATTCAATGAAACTGTCAAAAATTGTGCGCTTTTGGGCGCGTCTCTAATTGAAATTCGCAGACTAAAGCTGGAAAGCGCTCTCTAGCTGGTTGAAAAGATGCGCGAAAGTATGAAATCATAAATGCTGCGTGTGTATAAGTTATGGAAATTTATTTAGTGCAAGTGCATTTGTAAAATTCTCTAAGTCTGCGTTGAGTAAGCGCTAAGTGTAGTTGTGAAAAGTTTCGTAAAAAGCGACAGACTTTTTGCAGTCAAACGGCAAAGTAATCTAAATTTATACTTTATTTTTCATATTTGCTATAATTTCGTCTGATTGTGCAAGTTTTTAAGTGAGTGTGGTTTTTTTGGTCTTGCTAGCAAGGGCGTCAATTGCCCGCCGACATGTCAGCACGTTCAGTCAACTCTCAACTTAGCATAAACCCCCAAAAAAGGAAAAATATGAAATCAAGAAAAACATGCCAAAATCTCGTCTAGCGTTCCCTAGCCATTCACCGTCTGATAAAAATGTGAAATTAAAAGAAAATACTGAGTTATGTTAATGGAAATGGTAATGCAAATGACCTTGCTGACATTTCATATTGCCCACTCGCCATTGTTGGCTTAAATGTACACCTAACCTCACATATTTTTTTTTGGTTGCTGCTAAGCGTGTTTGTGGTAAATTTTGCTACAAGCGTCTCTTATTCATTTTATAGCGTCACAAGTTGAACAATTTCGTTTTAATGCCACATTAGGCACCTCGTATTGTTGGAGCTTAATTATGTCCATTAATAATCTCTGTTGTGGAGTAAACTATGAAGTAAACTAGGAGGGTATTACAATAGTAGTGCTATTTGGAAGTACAATGAATATATCTATGAATATATCTATGAATATATCTACAGGTTTGGTTAGTTCAACAAAGCAGTACAGGAAATACGGAAGTCATTAAAAACGATATACAATATAATGAAATTTCCGAAAGGGCTGACGAGCGGCTCAAGGCGAGATGGAATGCCTTAAAGACATGCGGGATCGCCCAGATCATATGCAAGAGCCCTGAAGGAAAATCGTTAATCTTTTTACTCTTCCTGCCTCTAAAGCACTGCAGAATGGTTGTTGGCCTAATGACAAGTCACAACCTACTAGCGAACCTCACATACAAACTGGAAAGTCATAAGTAACGGCCACACATGCAGAAAGTGCACTGAAGTAGGGATGAGAGCTACACTGGAATAACTCCTATGCTTCTATCCAACATTATCTGGAACTCGTCTTAGATATCCAGGAGCTGCACCTCCATCCGGCATTACTAAGAACCAGTGAGTCTATGTATGGTATGACAGTGTAGCAGTATAACATAACCTAATTCCAGTGAATGGTAGGCACCGGGTCGTGGCGCAGGTGCTTCAGGAGCTAAGCACACTTGGCATCTCCCAACCGGTGCAGGTGGTGTTGGTTGACACTGCTCAGGCAGGATGTCGGGTGCTGCATGCCTTCGGCAACCAAGAACTACCATCTCCTAATCCAGGCTGTTATGCGACTTCTTGGCCCATTGGATGACTTGCAGCCAGGACGTAAATTCGGCTGTATTCTAACAGAGCCTTCCAACACTTGGCCGAATTGAGAAGTAACGGTTGCCTTACCGCGTCATGGGACTCTGGCGCGGCCTCGTTGAGAAATGCAACGACTTTTGCGACTAGGCAAAAACCATCGGACAATGGCGAAAACAACTGTAACAACAGCGGTACTGATACCGCCGCATTCACTGCAGCCGCTAAAAATGCAGCGAACAACTCCGAAAACCTTCAAAGCAGAGTCAGTTGCTCTAAATACGGGGAGTCGGAACGAACTTGCGCAGCAGGAGGCGTTGGCAAAGGGAAGAGGAGGTGTGCGTTTATCCACTTTTCAATGGTCTTTTCCAAGATTCGATGAAGAATATGTGGTCAGTTGTTGATTTTCCAGCCCTCAAACCTTACTGAAGTTTATCCCACGGTAGCTAGTGTAGATTGTGAGCTCTCCTTTTTGTGAATTGGGCCTGCTTTCGTACGACCATGTTCTACAAAGAAGGTGATATGTGCTCCTTATCAGTTCTTCGCCGCCGTGTTTGAATAGCTCGGTCAGGTGATTGCTATACTTCATGGTCGGGTACTGGAACGTCTGCTTCATCGTCATCGTGTGAGGAATCGTGTTCTCTCGTCAATTACTAGATCACCTCTGGGGGTCAACAAGAGTATGCTTCAGACCTTCTGTTAGTTGCCGCATCTTTTCGTAGAATTTTCGAGTATTTTTTTTTATGTTAATGCTGCTTATTTAGTAATTTTATTTTTTTGGGTGTTTAAGATATTGTCTTGTGCTTTCATTTCTATCAGATTAAGATAAAAATGTTGGAAAAAATAAAAAAGTTGAAAGAAAATGCAAATATTGTTGAAATATTATAGAATGAAGGAACATTTGGTAGAGCATCGATTTGGAAACCTGAAACAGTAAGGAGGTTTGGTAAAAACAAATCCTTTGTATGGTTTCTTCGCGTGTTCTCAGTACTACATACGACTGTAAATGCTTTGAACTAAAGCATAGGACTCATAAATATCCGCAGCAGTTGCTTGCTAAAATAATGCCACACTCTGAACACACCCACTGGAATACTAACGGCAAACTCGGAACTCGGCGCACCAATCGCCATTCTAAACATTTTGTGCTACACTTGACAAGTGAAAAACAACAACAACCTAAAATTGCGCTTAATAAACAACAAAAGAATCGTTCTAACATTTTTCAACTTCACCACTTTACAACTCAACGGCATATCAAAGTGAATTTCTCGTTATTCATTACTGCTCGTATTTTATGATAAACCGCCTAAAAGCATGCTACAACGCGCACTTATTAAATAAATGAAAGAATTAAATTCAAGTTTTGTGTTGTGTTGTTTTTTTTTGGCAAATGCGCAAAAGCGTGCATGAAAGCATTCAAATAATAACGAATCCATTTATTTAGCTAATCATGAAGGTGGCATTTTCGTTGGACAACAGAGTAATGGCGGCAAAACATAAAACCAGACACAATGAGAGAAATATTAACGGTGTGCTCACATTGAGCAGGGGAGTGGGAGTGTTGGGGGTGAGTGCATGAAAATACACGCTTCACTGACTATTTAGCATTTGACTGGTTGACCTGCTTGTTGACATGCAAACGTCACAAATGCTCACGTCAACACGAATTACCAGCAGCTAACCAACTATGTACTGGTATGTGTGTACCTATGTATGTTGTGTAACGTGGCAAGCGTCCGAAAATTAGTAAATGTGCACACAGCCGTCCAAATGTAATATTTAATTTGAAAATAAAGCAGAGTGAATATTTTGACATATATCAAAATGCAAAACAATGTGTTGAAGGGCGCAACTGGAATGTGCACGCTCACGAATGCGCGCCAGTGTGTGTTCGAAGCGTGGATGTGTGCGTGTACGAAAGGTCAATTGTTGGCTCCTCTATGTTTGTGGGTCATTAAGGGTATTATTTGACAGTGAATTTTTATGAAATGTTAAAATTTATTGTATATTTAAAATATAAATGACCACAAACAGAAAAATTCAAATGAAATGAAATGCCACAATAAAATATATTCAAACAATAATGAAGAATGAAATGCGAATTTCGACATATTTCAATTTACATGGAAAATTTTTTTATTTATAGTTTTTTACAATTTATATTAACTAAGTCTGAAATAGTATAATTTGTTGTAGCACTGTTTCGTAAATTTTTGAATATTGTAGGGTTGCCAGCGTGCTGTTTTTAAAAATTGATCAATTATATTATTATTAAGACAAATAATGCAATTTTTTAAAATTTTCGGTTTTATAAAATTTTTGTGGGTTGCCACCTAACTGAAAATTAGTACATAAATTAAAAAAGTTTCAACTTAGTAATAGAAATGTGCAATAAAGTTTGAAACATTTGAGGAACTTAACACAACTAAATTTTAAAAAGTACAATTTTTTAGGGTTGCCAGTTTTTAACAAAATTACAAAAATATCAGTAATTAATATTAAATACATACACTAAAAGTACCGTCGAATTGTTTTCCGCTAATTAGTTAAATTACTATTATAGTATACTATAATATGATGTAACAGCATTGTGCTGGATTTTTTTTAGGGTTGCCAGCGTGATTTTTTAAACAATTGAACACATTATGCATATAATATTATAACGCAGAGAAACCATGAAATTTTCTTAAAATTTCTGTTTTTTTAAATTTCCGGGATTGCCACCTAACTGAAAATTAGTACATAAATTACGAAATTATATTTAAGTTCTAGTAATACGAAATAAATCTTGAAACATTTAAGAAACTTAACGCAACTAAATTAAAAAAAAAGACAAATGTTTAGGGTTGCAATATTTATAAAAGTAAACAAGTCATAAATTAATATTAACTATCTAATATAAAACAATTTTATTTTCAGAAGCAGTGCATTTGAAAAAAAGGTTATAAAGATCAAATACTTACGAAAAGGGTTGCCACCAACACGCGTTGCCATTACAAAGTAACCGCAAATTATTTTCTGGCAATTATTTAAAAAAAATTAAAACTACAAAAACCGTATTAAAATTTCCCAAAAAATTTTAGGCATAGAGTTGCCAACTTTCAAAAAAATTCAAAATAGAGTAATGAGAGTGGTAACATCGAATCTAATAAAGTAGTTAATAGGATACGGGGACCAACGAGGCAATTTAGAAAATGATATACATAGCTAAATGCTGAAAACATGAAAACCTCAAGATTAACTCTAATGAACACTATTTGTCCTTATTTCAGCCAGAAAAAATGAACAGAGTTGCCAACTACTTAAATTAAAAAAAAAAAATTTAATAAATCTGCGACATATGTATCTATTTTATGCAAATGATTTCAAGAAAATTTTACACTCCCGCCTCTCTGCTTACAGAAAGCTCCGCGTCAATTACAGTTAATGCTACAACACTACCAAAAACAAACAACAAATATTGTAAAGTCGAGTTAAAGGCTTGTAATTAAACGTTGCTGCTGTTAAAACTGCAACTGCAATGCGTGTTGTTAATATTGCTGCTGCACACTACATGGGCGCTTGCGTCCACATGGCGTATACATAACTTATGGTTAAGCATTAATTAGCAGTGCGGTTTGCTGCTGTACGCCCTCAAAGTTGTAAATTTCGTAGGCAAAGTTTGTCGGCGCAAACCGCCGCATATGCGCATATTTACTTAAAATATGTGAAAACATGCGTATTAATACAGTTATGCATGCAGCTGCGCCGGCATATTAAAGCGCTGCCTGTGGAAAGCGAGCATCAAGGGCGCATTTCATGCAGTAAGAACATCTTTATTTTGTCATTAAAAACCGCATGCAACATTTGCTGGTTGCGTGCGTACAACAAAAACAGCAAATGCCTCATAGCTATAGCTCTTGAAAATTTTCAACCAAGGGAGTTTGTGCGCCCATTTCAGTGGCAACCACAAAATATTGCAATTTAACGGTGTAGATGGTACTTAATGGATTGTGCATTTAGCCGCATACCCACTCATAGCCGCCACACATGTCTATACACACATGTATCTATCTGTGTGCATAGAGTTATGCGCGCAAATGTAATCTACTCGCCATTGCTGGTGGCATCTTTTGCGGTTTTGTTGCCACTTAACTTTGCTATGCCTCATGTGGCTGCGCAGCTATGTAGCGGCTGCTCGTTTCGCTGCCACAACTGACAGGTACTTGTAGCATGTATTAAATTATGCCGAGTGCAATGGTCAAACCATCCACCCTGAGTTGTGGCCAATTAAAGTTATTAAGATATTTGTGCACTTAGCCGCTGCTGAAGTGCTGCTAAGCACTTTGCAATTAGCGTTTGGTTTTGGGGAGGTGATTCTTAGGTTTGTTAAAAATATTTCGATCTATTTGTGAAAAAAATTCTGGAATACAAACATTATTATATGGTTTGTTAATCCGACAACACTCTATTGGAAACCACTTGCGTGCATGAAGAGCAGAAAGATGCTGATTAGTTGGTTGAAATAGACGGACCTTAGACGACCGCATTTACACCATCATTAGGCCCATTGAGCTCCCGTGTGGTAAATAATTTAATCCTTTCCTCATAACTTTAATGATTTTCTGAAATGCCTGGTATTCTTCCATCCAAACTGCCAAATTTCTGTTAAATTGAAGTATTGGAAGCCCAAAAATATGTCCCTTCTTATCCGGCTTAAGGCTGGGCATCGGCAAAGATAATATTCCAGCGACTTGTCATCCTCAGCTTTACTTTCCGCTTTACATTATGTCAAATCCACTTTTTTCACTTTCTGAGAGTGGGATCTTAAGAGTAGATGTTCTGTGATGACCACTCCAATGTTAGTAAGGATTTTCCATCAATGTTCCATCGTCCCAACATTTTCCGTGCATGTTCTGCATTTCGACGAATCCACTTTTCGTATTCTTTGAAGGTGAAATCTTTAATATGTCTTATGATGACCCCTACAATGTTACTAAATTCCCTTTTTTCTTACAGGTGGGAGTTTTTTGGTCTGTCCAACTTCAATACTATTCCAAAGCAACTTTGTGGTATGCCCTGTATTGCTTGTGTTCTAAGAGTGTCTTGAGTGGTTTCTTTGTCATTGCTTCAAAAATCCTATAAGGAACTGAGTGGCCTGAAGCAGCTTAGAATAATTGAGTCCCCAGCTGCCTAAGCAATTCAGCCCGCCTGTCTTTTCATTTTTTTCTGTTCTTATAAAACCGGGTACCCAGATGATGAACTCGGGTAGTTACCTACTAAAAACTCGCCTGATTGCATTATTTAATACAAGGAGCGTTATTATTGGCGCAACGGAAGGCTTTAATTGCCACATGGCTATCCAGTAGTATATTTATGGAGTTGCTGGTTAGAGCAGAAGCCATTTGGCACCACCTGTTATTTTTACATCGACCTGAAAGTCAGAATGGAATTGAATGACCATCGGCCATACCTATTTCGGACTGAAAGACTGAATTGTCATCATTTACTATCATTTACTATAAATCTGTCTAGGGATTACTACATATTTTGCACACATTGATCAAAATTTCCTACGACAAAGAGATTGCATCCAATAAACTTTTTTCTTACATCATTCTAATTACTCTTATTATAACAGCAAATTACTTTCATTGTCTGTTACACTTATTAATTCTTAATTAGTTTCATCTCAAATGCTCATTTGATGAAATATTATTTGACCTTTCACCTTACCGCAGTTACTTAATACTTCCCACATTTTTAGTATTCATAGCCAATAATTACATTTTCCATAGCCATTCAGTTTTTACATTGCCTCTTTTTCTGCATTCACTCTTTTGCTTCCGCTTTCGATTATTACTCGCCCACATCTCTCCAACTCGCTTAATGAGCAAATTCTAATTAATTTCGCAGGTATTGCTGGGGATAAGCTCAATTGAATTTCAAATGACTTTTTGGCCCAAAGGGTCTTATCGGCGGCGGATATTGCTAAAGGATATTTGCCAATAATACTTCTCTTTTGTTAATTTTTCTTGGTTTTCTCCCAATTTTACTACCAAATATTATTTTTTTTTGTAATAGTGGTGTTTTAGATATTAGAAGTGATTACTTATGGCCTACAAATAGAACCTTAATTAAACATAAAATTGTCATAATTATTTTAAGATAATCGGTAGGATTATTATGATGCATTTCTAATCAATTTTGTTGACCTCAATAGAGTAATGATAATCGGGAACTTTTTGCATTAAAGTTTAAGCACTAAAGGCAATTATTAATAATAAATACTATTTAGTAAGGGTCATTCAATCACGTCACATAAAGTATATATTTTATGGTTTGTGTCTTAGCCAAGTTCGGGTATTTATAATTTGGTTTTGATCTTCGCTTAAGGAGGAATCTGAGATGCTAAGAATTCTAAGGACAATATATATATATAGTGATTTAGCTCCAAAGTTTGAGATAGTGTAAGATAGACCTTAGGTCGCAGTGTAAATCTCATTTATTTATCTAAAGATAGCTGATTAACCCTTTCAGCCCCAAAGGACTTTTTAAACGATGTCAAACATATATAGAAGTTGCTTATAAGCAACTTCGGGGCTGAAAGGGTTAAATTGATTTCCTGGTTTCCATTGAGTTTTTAGTAAAGAAGTTGAAAAATTCTAAAAGTCTTATGCTAATATCAGACATGGTGAAAAACTTTAACATCAAGCATTGGCGAAAACAGTCCGATGGTTGCTTTTATTTCGCTACAAAAATATACTTAAAATTAAATATAAACTAGACTTTTTAGTTTCGAAATCAATTGAGTCACAGAACAAAAAACAACAACGTTCAACAACGCCTTCCTCGACAACAAAATGGGGTCACGTGTTAAGTGCTGCACTTTAATAAATGATATGTGTCTAGACCAATATACCATTATCGTGCTCAAAAATCTCGTTTTACATAAATTTCAACACATACACATAAATGCCTGTATAGCTATTGTATTATATAGCACAACATAGCGTTATAACTCAGCGTATAAATACATTTTTCCACAGCATTAGGTTTATTGAAAATATAACGCATATACTATGTCATCACACACATACAGACACATTCTAGATGCACATACACATATACGTACGTGCGAAATGCGTGCAGTGAAAATCAATCGCTTATGAGACAAACGCTTGCTGAACAATATATGAAACAATAAAATAACAAATAATAATAATCATAACATAAAATAAAACTTTCTGCACGCGAAACGCAGAGAAATCACATAAGCAATGCGAAAAGCGAAATAAAACTTCAGTAGCAGAGTCCGTAGGATAGTATAAACGAAGATAGTGGAGGCATTTTAGGCGCAGTATGGGTGGAAGACAGTGTATTTATGGCATAAAATGTAAACTGCTGAGTCAGCAAATCTGAAGTTGCTACTCTGGACTGAGTTGAGAAAAAGCAACAACATTCCACTGAGGGGGCAAAAAACAATAATTTGTTTTTCTGTGTTTTTAAAGAGGGAGAGGCTATTATGAAATGTCCAAAAAAGTGTGGTCATCTGTACGGAACTATTTTAGAGGCAAGAAAAAATAATGAAAATATGCTGAGTAATGTAAAGGCCAGAAAGCGAAAAAAATGGGGATCAAAGAAATATCTTACGGATTATTCTGAACAACTTTGATTAGACTGCCCAAGAGACTATGGGTCTAAAACCGGGTTTGAGTCGATTTTTTTAGAGATCATAAAAATTTGCTCGTCAGTTTTTGAGATTTTCAAATGGCATTTAATACATAGCTGCATATTGATATTCTATTGTTAATTTTTCGGAATCGTTCATATCGTTCATCGACTATATCACATATCTCCTATATAAGCGATTATTCAGATTTTTAAACTTATCCTTAAAAATCGCGGGCTGAACAGGCAAAGTGGCTTAGAATAATCCCTAGACAATTTTCAGCTCACGCGATTATATATAAAATAATCGACCCGCTCTAATGTAAAAAAATACATATAACTAGTTTAATCACTGACAGAAAGATATTATTCTGGATAAGACATATACCTCAAATAGGCACAAAATTTGTTTATCCAAGGTCCGGTTGAGGTTTTAAGACAACTCAAGGATAGTTTATAGAAAGTAATTTGGAACGAGAGGATGGAGTCTGGTTTAGAAGTTCACATACGAGTAAGTGAGGAAAATTCACTGAGTATCATTCACTTGAGAGAGTCCAGAAGCGATTATTTTACACATGACTCAAGTAGCTCACGATTTCCGGTCTTAGACCAAGCATCCTCTGGGCAGCCAAAAAACATCCATTTGAAGGCGAGTTAAAAGGAGAAAGCAAACCATATCTCCCACGGGTTGTGCGGTGAGTTTGGAAGCCGCCACTTAAAAACGCCCACAATGAAAAGCAAACTAACAGCCTCGGACTAGAGAAGAAGAAAAGGAATCTAAAAGGATCTAAATTAATGTTTCTTTTGGAATGCCCAAGAAACTTATCTCTATTAGAAATACACTTATGACTTTACTACCTATTAGCTTACGGTATAAACTTAGTTTTTCAATATTTTTTTTGTCGTTCCTAAAACTTCTCCAAAGCATTTTCGTGCGGTCACATGTCTGACATCATTATTATTATTATTTGTTTGCAATAATTTCTGTTCGTTATTATTTCTTCCTTCACTTGCGCGTGTGCATAATTTTATCTTTCAACACTTTTTGCTTTTTTTGTGACTGTATTATTTAATAATTTATTTTTTGTTTTTTTTTGGTTACGAAATATATTTTGACTCCATTTGCTCTTGTTGATATCGTGTTATGATTAGAGTAATCACACGTCAACGAATTGTCGTCGAAAATACTTTCTCGCGTGACATAATCATATGCATTTCCATATTACGTTTTACCGAAATACCATTATATAGGCGAGTATATGGCGGCACGAACAAAGTCCTGGCTGCAGTTCGGTCTTTGTACCATGCTTTCGCTTTCTCAGCGCTGTCTGTGCTGTGACATTAAGTAGCTTTCAACACCTGGCTTGCGAAAAAATCTGACATAAAAGTATTATTTATTACTCGATAAGCAGCAATATTATTATGTATCTTGCTAAATTAATATTATTGCTTCTTGTGCTCCTTTGTTGTGTGTTTAAAGCATGGGGAAATGGTAGTAGATTGAGCGTTCTTTCATGTTTTTATCTAAGAAAAGGAGTCGGTGGTACTCAAAAATATTAAGTTTCTTACAAAAATATTTTTTCCAATGAAATAGTTGTTGAGGCAACCTCATACCCGCTTTATTAAACTTTGACTCGCCTGCAACTTAGCGAAATTGCGCAAAATCTCAGAAAATATAAGGAAGTCGAAAAAGACTTTTCGTATTTCTAATCAAATTTTAACTTATTTTTTTATAGTTATTAAATAAATAAATAAACAAAAATGAACGTATTTTGGTGATTTTTGAAAAAAATATAATTATTTAGCTATGTTTATGTCAGAAGGACCCTTCCATTGCACACACACACACACATGCATTCCTTGTTGGCTATAATATTAAACAGTCGTAAAAAGCGCAGAAATCAACAGTAATAAACAAGTGAAATATGTGCAGGCACATACCGAAACACATTAGCAAATATACATACACACAGCAGTCCATATACATATCTGTTTGATAAATGTACATACATATACGCAAACGCTAACAAAAAACATGCGGCATTATGAAAAACAATGAAATAATTTTATGACTTGTAATAAACTCATCGAAACTTGAGTTAATTTCCAACTTTTTTATTTGGTTTTTCTGCTTTTCAGCTACTTTTATGCCATTTATCCTTATGGTCCTTAGGCGCTTATTCCCTTTCTTCGCTTTTTATTAGTCGTTTTTACTGCTTATTAACCTTGTAAATGTCGTGCCTATACAGTGAGCCACTTTGTGTTGTTGTTGTTATTATTATTGTTGCTACTATTTATTTACTATGTTCGCATGCATTGCTCCATTTGTCGGGCTCCTGTGCGATTTCGTTGTAGTTTAACTGTTGAGTCATAAATTTTGCACAAACTGTCATGTATGAGTGTGTGTGTGTTTGTGGTGTTTCCTGTTGACAGTTGACATTATGAATTTATTGCCTTTAATTTTATATTTATATGATGTCTTAATAGCAATAAAACAATACGTATTATCTATGCACGGTGATGTACCATGCAATAAGTGAGTCCTTTTATGGGTAAGGGAGTGGGCTTAGCATTGTTTTGGCGTGGAATTTAGTGCTCATTAGAATTTTTCTTTATCAAAAATACTTCTTGAAATAAAAGAGTTCCTGGGAGTCGTGGATAACATTTCTTTGAGTACTAGTTCCGGAAAGATCGTTCAAAATGGTTATTAATTATAGCACTTAGACTCAAAATACGGAATATAGGCTCCTCGCACCAAAAGTGATGCTGGAACCCACATAGGTAGCTTTGAAGTCTGCTCCAGCGTGATTTCCAAAACTCCTAGATATGGCTCACCACTCATTTATGAATAAAAGAAGCGTTGAGTCTACTAATGCGGCTAATATCAACCCCAGCAACTTCGCCAGGTTTGCTGAAAGCTGTCTACCGAGATGCAGATGATTCCTTTTTGTCTTCTTCTTTACTGTTTTGACAATTTTCGACCGAAAAATGTGTCACCTCACATCACGTGGGCCTATTGGACAGAAGGCCTATCATCCATTCACACGACAGTCTAAGTAATCGGAACGAACACGGATTATTACCCGTCAAAAGTTTGCCAACTCGGCATCATTCCTCGAAATTACTTTAGGAATGTTTTCTGACGCTACAACAACAACAATAACTCTTGTTCGTAATGACAAGGCTTTTCATGGCGTCGAAATGAACCTTCATAAGAGCAAATAGTTCTGAGAACCCCATGTATTCCACTTTGAAACTCTTAGCAACACAAGTTTTAGCTGTTAACAGCGCTTGCTTAGCTCGCCCATAGATCCAAAGCTAGAGCACAAAGGAGTGATGCTAATGATAAAATTGTCAAACGCTGGTCGACAAGTTTTCAGTGTACGTACTGTTTGCGAGCTCAAGGCCAGTATTGCAGTTCCGACATTAGCTGGAATGCGCACTACTCTCATGCTATGCGAATCGCCTACAAAAAAATTATGACTCATTTCAGTCGGTGACCCAAAAGTAAATAGATTTCTGCTGATCGAAAGCTTCCTGCTCTAATATAAGATAATGCTTATCAACGATTGCTGTTCTCACTTATCTTTCCTTCTTTCTTGTTCTCCCCTTGAATATTAGTTTTGATCGGAACCCATGCAGGCAGTTGGAAGGTATTTGTTTATTTCCTTATCTGAGTAAAAAGATGAATAATCTTCAGAATAAATATTGACCACGATTTTCAACAGAATCCTTTCCTCTAAGCAACCATAACAAGCAATCATAACAACCCATTAATTAGAACTCACAAGCATACTAAGAAAACGACTAATTATTGTATAAATTACCTTCACATACGGGTCTATTTTCCATTTATATACATAATTATAGTTTTTCTTTCAGCTTTGATGGTGACTGCGGTTTCATACACATTTATCATTGAAAAGGTTTACTTGTTAACCAATCTATCCTTTTAAAATCAATTAAATTAATTATATTTGATTAAAATCTTTGCAATTTTTCAACCACAACCAAGTTCAATTTCATTAATAGCGGAAAAATGCTGAAAATTCGGCTCGCTGCCTGACCAAACGTGCAACACCTCAAAGGGTATTTCTTTTAGCTATTCCCTTTCTATGCGCCTTTGTAACGCTGTGACAGAAAGTGTGAGTATATGTGCTTCGCAAATATTTGTTTGAAAGCTGTTATCTGTAGCATGAATTTTAAAGTAACGCGTAAACCAATCAAACAAACATTTTAATTATAAAAGTGAAGGCAAACACACTGAAAGTGAAGCGAAATGATTTCGAGAGAAAACTAACTAACTCCTCACTGATGTGTAGACGTTTTTATAAGACTAAAGAGTGTAACTCGCTTAAGTGTGCGTGTGTGTTGTTCCCTTGTTTATGATTTGATGGGATGAACACGTCGCATCTAAATAAACATTGTCGCAATTAACTCTTTCTACGTCTTCTGGCTACTGTTACTGCTATTTGTAAAAGAGTGTTGCCGTTTTTGGGGGCATTCCGTAAAGAGTGGAAACGTGAGTAACGAAAAATACAATTTCTGTTCCAAGCAGGATAATAACCAATATTGTAAAGAATTATCTTGAAAATTAAATTCTAATTTATTAGTACCAAATTCGATGATTTCTACGTAACTAAACGAAAACTTTCCGGTAGCGCTCTTTGTTTTAAAAGCTTAGGGGGGTACTCCAGTTTAGAGATATGAATTTCACTAAGTTTTTGAAGTTTTGATTAAATCAAAAAAGATCTGAAAATTAAAAAGACTCCTGACCATGTCGTGACCATGAAAAGTTTGAAAAACATTTGTTACGAAATGGCGCCTAATTGAAAAAAAAACTATTTTTGTACTTCTTTAATTGATTTTTTCGAACTTTTTAAAAATACAATAATATTGAAAATTGAGTTTTTTAATCTTTTCGAATTTTTTAAAATTGCAAAAAATATTGAATTTTGAATTTTTCTGACTGTTTCGAATTTTTTTCAAATATAAAAATATCAAAAATAGAATTTTTTTGACTTTTTCGAATTTTTTAAAAATTCAAAAGTATTAAAATTTGAGTTTTTCCGACTATTTCGATCTTTTTAAAAATACAAAAATATTGAAAATAGAATTTTTTTGACTTTTTCGAATTTTTTTTTTAATTTAAAAATATTAGAATTTGAGTTTTTCTGACTATTTCGATTTTTTAAAAATACAAAAATATTGAAATTAAATTTTTTAAAAATTCAAAAATATTGAAATTAGAGTTTTGCTGACTATTTAGAATTTTTTAAAAATACAAAAATATTGAAGATTGATATTTTTTGACTTTTTCGAATTTCTTAAAAATATAAAGATATTGAAATTTGAGTTTTTCTGACTATTTCGAATTTTTTAAATATATAAAAATACTAAAATTTCAGTTTTCTGACTGTTTCGAATTTTTTTTAAATATAAAAATATTGAAAATTGAGTTTTTTGACTTTTTCGAATTTTTTAAAAATACAAAAATTTTGAAACTTAAGTTTTTTTTAACTGTTTCGAATTTTATAAAAATACAAAAATTTTCAATATTTCGTATATATTTTCGAATTTTTTAAAAAGACAAAAATTTTTAAATTTAAGTTTTTCTAACTGATAACGAATTTTTCGAAATTCTGTTTAGTAAATATATCTGCAGCATATTTTACCTAAACTTACCCTGTATATTGGCTGCCTATTGAGACAAGTTTTCGCAACGGTTTTTTTCCAAGTACACGCATAGCTTTTCCAATTTGTTTTTGCAGGCGACGTTCTTCGGGTTTGTAGACACACGACTATGCATATACTGACAAATTAAAAACAAATAAAACGCATTGTTGACGGGGAACAGAAAGAATTGTAATCATAAGATTCATTAAGAGTGGAGTTTTTGTGGACGATGGACGCACGGTCTAAATATTGCATTTGAATGCCTTAAACTTTGATAGTAAAGTAATTAGAAAATAAAATATTTGCTTGTTGGTTAAAATAAAAAATTTTGGCTATTCTATTAGATTATAACACATATTCTCAAAGCTTAAAATATATATCAGTTATTGTCTTTAGAAGCTTCCCCTAAGTCTTCCAATATATTAATCTCTCAGATACTTTGAAGTACAAACCGCTTGGGAACTCGAGTTTGTGCTTCAATACAATAAAAAAGCTAACAAAGAAGTTCGACACAAAAACGAGGGAGCATATGCTGGTCAAGAAGGAAAGGTGGTGCTTAAATTGACATAAATTTTTCATAAACTTTTGCATGCTCATTAAAAATTCGATTAATCGCTTGTTTCCACTCAATAAACTCGAAAATAAACTCCAACAAACAATAAGCGTTACATGGCAAACCGCCCGCAAATCTTTCGTAAGCACTTGCACGACGGCAATGCAAAGGTATTGGCGGGAGGAGTAAAAAAAACAAAGAAATTGTAAACTTCCACTTTTGAAAAAGCGAGCAGAGAAGCAAAAGCATTGGCAGTGAAAGCAATGGCAAAAACTTGTTTGTGGTAAATACACACAGAGTCGCATTGCTGCAGAATGCGCGTGGTCGTTGAGACGGTGGTGGTGATGGTGGCAACGGTATGCTGATGGCGTGCCACGTAATGTCGTCGAAAATGAAAAGCAAACAATTAATGAAACGAAATGTCAACAAAACTCAATCAAAACGCACTTAAAAATGCACAAGGCTTTGCTTTATGCGCTTGCACGAGTGTTGGTGTATCTGTGCGTGTGTATGAAAGTGTATGTATGAAGGTGCATGAGTGTGTATGAGCATGGCTAAAGCCAAAGTATTAGCTTGGCACAACGATCGAGCTAACTGCTGGCGTATTGGCAGAGCCTGTTGCAGTTGCTGTTGTTGTTAGCAATTTAACTGCAAAAGTAAACAAATCCGCGTAAGTCAAAGCTAACAACAACAAATCAAGATTGGTTGCAAAAATGAAAACAAGTATTGACAAACAAATAAAATTAAAACTAAACAAAGTGCGCGTTGGTTTGGCCGTGAATTTCTATATAGTGTGACGAAAGCTTTCACAATTTCTTATAAGCTTATTGGGAATCTCTTAAGAAATTGTTGTGAAGTGTTTAAAGCATAACTCAGTTTTTTTATTATATTCGTTTCGACTTCCAAACGTTAAAGCTTGAGTACGTGGCTATAAAGCTTTTTCATGAAAGCTTACATAGTTTCTGTGAAAACTTATATACCTGAAAAGCTTTTACATGAAAGCTTACTCATTTTTTGGAGAAAGCTTTTATATACATAAAGCTTTTAAATGAAAGCTCACCTCTTTTTTGTGAAAGTATGTGTACTTATATAGTTTTTGCATAAAAGCTTACCGATTTTTGTGAAGCTTATACACCTTCGAAGCTTTTACATGAAATCTTACCTCTTTTTTGTGAAATCTTAAATACCTGTAAAGCTTTTTCATGAATATTAGTTTAAAACTATTTACATAAAATACCTAAATATTTCTGCGAACAAAAATATTCACATCTTGCATTCAGAAAGCTTACGAAGTTTTTGTGGAAGCTTATATACCTGTAAAGGATTTACATGAAAGTTTATATACCTATAAAGCTTTTATATGAAAGCTCACCTATATTTTGTGAAAGCTTATTTATTTAACGCAAAAGACCTAACTGCTGCGCCAACCAAAAATAGCCATAATTTATACAAAACATGAAAGCTTTTAAAGCTTTGAAAACTTTTCGCTAAAAATATATAATGTCTTGAGTTCGGAGAAAACCATATTTCTACAGTTAACTAGCAGTGTAGAGCATTTTCTTTTTGGTCCAAACTTGCGGCCACTATCATTAAGCTCAATGGGGATAAGCTTTTACTAATTTTCTTATATAAAACTTGGTTAGTATCAAAATTTTGTGCGGTAAATACGAGTGGGGATTTCAAATACCTACTGGATTCTTTCTGAAATTCACAATTTACACGTGGGTTAAAGTGTGATATTAAACGAATGTTAACAATAGGACTATAATGACAAAATAATAGACTTAAACCGTTCCATTGAAGCGTAAAGTTATCCAAATACATAACCATAAACCAAAGTATTTAGCTATAATTATAATTACTGTAATTATAAAGAAATCAATACGATTTTGATCGCTAAATTTTATACGTAATTCGGTGCGCCTATAAAAGCTACCGACAGCTCGCCATGGTGTATATTTTTATATAAATTTTTTATAAAAACTTCAAAAGGCATAAATGCGTTTGGGGAGACTTTCCGTGAGAAATAAAGCACCGAATTTTCTATGTATTATACACTAAGCCTACTCGCTGTCTTGCTCTGCGCCACAGTGCAAACTGCAAAGGTAAGGATTGTGAGATAACTTAACACTCTCTACACAGCCGAGTAACAATATTGAGTTCATCAACAGTCACGCACCATTACGATCTCCATGAACATGTCACTAGCAATGAACGTGGAACGACGTAAAGAGCTTTTGGAGACAAACCAACGACAACTGCAGCAAGAACAAGCGCGACCCGCACTCACCGCTGCTGTACTGCGCTCGTGTATGAAAGAAACCGAACTCTCCATGGCGGAGTTGCATCGTTTTCGACTGAGTTTGCTCACTCGCGATCCTGAACTAAACACCACCGATTATACGAGTACAGAACTACCAAATTTATATGACATGGAGGAGGACGATTTAGTCTCTGAAGAAACCGAATTAGATGGTATTATTTATGAACCTCAAGCGGATATAAATGAAGTCAATAATAATGCGTTAGATTACGAAGATCCGCTGACTATCAGAAGTGATGGAAAAACTGACGAATCATTGCAATGCTTCGCCTACTGTCTCTACGAACAATTAGGTTTAATCTCGAAAGGTGTTTATATGGATGAGGAACTTTTCGGGAAGCTGTATGCTATTGTCGGGCGTGAACGCCATTTGGTGAAGGAATGCATGAATCTAAATACAAATAATAAATGTGAATCTTTATACAAAATGCATTTATGCTACGTACGTTTGAAGACACTTGAAGAGGAGGCTCGTATACGCAAAGTGCTGGAGAGTGCATATCCTGGCGAAAGGGAAGAAGCGGGAGGGGAAGAAATACCGGAAGCAGAGACTACGCAGGAAACGTACGCTGTGGAGGAAACAGAGACAACGCAGTCAACATATACTGTTGAGGAGAACGCCAAAACTGACGACTTTGCAGTCAAAAAGTTGATGAAACAGCTGAAAAAGAAGTTGAAGCTGGTGGATGCAGATGTGCAGCTCAGAGAAATGTTGCAAAATTGGATTGCGGCTTAGTTGAGAATAGTTTGAAAGCAGTAATATGGATGTAAAAAACAGCACAATGATTAGTCAGAAGGCTGTTATATATATTTATATATATTATTATATATATTTGCAATAAAATTCAGCTAATGTGTATTAGAATAAAAGCTTCGTTGATTGCACGATTTCGATTTCAATGTTCAGAAACTCAAACAAATTGTTCTTCGTTTTTCGTGTGGCTTTAAGTCTTATAGCCGTTCAGCTACTAAGTAGTTGATTCCAAAATATGAACTCTTTCAAAATTGAAATATTTTTACTAAAGTAGATCTTAGTTAACTTGGTTTTCAATGAATCGATTGTGACATTCGCCATGTGGCTTGTGGCGCCGTCCTGTTGAAAACACATATTGTCTAAGTCTATACCGTCCAATTCAGACCAAAAATAATCGGTTATCATTGAGAGGTAGCGATTCCCGTTTACAGTAACGAGCCGGTCTTGATCTTCACCGCCCCAAACCGTAATTTTTTCGGGATGCAATGATGACTTATGGAGCACAAGTGGATTTTTGTCTGACCAATAACACATTTTTTTCTTATTGAAAAACCATTCAGCCACAATGACGTCACGGGGATGACCAAGGCTTGAGAACGACATATGAGAGACTGATTTTAGTCTTCCTCATGCGGTTACAATATTCTCGACACTAAGGGTACTTTTTTGTCTCATCAGCACGGGAATACGGGAACCTGTGGATTCAAATTTATCTACTAGACGCTCAATTGTTGATCTGAAAGTACGATTATGGCAACCAAAAATTGATCGCAGCCCTCTTAAATTTGAGGCCACTGACTCCGAATTTCGGTAGTAAATTTTAATAACTTCGACTCTTTGGTGCATCATATCTATATTTCTATGATATATGGCAATAGACTGTCCCTATCGGTCTACTTTTCATAATAAGTTGCTTTCCAATTTTTCTTGATCGTTATCAATCGAAAAGGAAAGATGAATTGAGGCGATATTTACTTTTTTGTATAGAAAAGTTTACCAGATGTTTGCTTTCACCTAAAAATCTAAATTTTTATAAACGGCGGATCTTTCATCGGGTAAAGTATTGTTGAGACGTGGTTCAAGGAAGTCGTTCAGTTCGAAACTACAATAATTTTAAGACTGAAACTTCCGCGTACAACCTTCGTTAATTGAATATTCCAATATATCAGCCAACTTTTAGAATTTTAGTACACTTTAGAAGTGAGCCTCAGATTGTGCCCGCTTTAACTCGCGAAATGCTTTGCACCATTGCCCCAAATTGTTGTGTGATTCAACTCACAGCGTGTTTTTGGGAGCTACAGCTTATAATTACTCAATCAAATTCAGTTAACTGTTTAACATAAAAAATTTACATGGTTTTCTCGGAATTTTCAGGCAATTAATTTTTTCGGCTTTAAATGATAATGCTTGGTTTTAATTAAATTACCATAATAATAATTGAATAAATTAATAGCAACATTTTTCCTATAAAAACAAGGAAGGTTAAATAATTGAAATAAAGTTTTTTGGCGCTAAATTTTCCACTATTTAAAGCGCATATTTCAGCGAGAAATTTATCACTTGTATTTGAAAAGCAACACAATGAAATCCTATGGTCTATATCAACTGCTCTTTGCTGTATTCATTTGCAGTGCTATAACACAGGTAAGTCTGAAAATTTGCAGGAAAATTTGTATTAAAATTATATTAAAATTCATATTACTTCTCAAATCTCAAATCATAGCTCCACGCAGCCGATGATAAAGCTGCTCGTGAAGCATGTATCGCGGAGGCCAAGCTAACGGCCACCGATGCCAATCAAGTTAGAGTCGCTGCTGTCATTAGTAAACTTATTCAAAACGATTCCGAGGCGCTGAAATGTTTCCAGCTTTGCTACTACAAACAACTTGGTCTCATCGACGCTGCTGGCAAAACGAATGCGGCTAAAACACTCGAATACATGTCGCAGGTTAGCGGCATTACGGATACATCTAAGTTAGCTGCTGCACTGGGTACATGCGAGTCGGTCAAAGGCAGTAGCGGATGTGACAGGCTATATCAATTTGAAAAGTGCGCTTTGGCCAAATTGGGTGTTTGAAGTTATTATTGATAAAGCAGCAAGCATTGTTTCAAAAATGTATTATGAAGTGAAATGATTTCGTGAAAACTGTTTCAGTAGCTAAATAAATCCTAGAATTATGACCAACAATTGAGAGTTTGAAATTTGTGTTGTATTGAATGCATTTATTTTAAATATTCTTAAGCTTCGTTTACAATATTGTATTGAGAATAAAGATTCAAATCAAGCCAACGTGCTCTTGCCGATAGCACTTATATATCTGAAAGGCGGTATCACACTCGTTGGCACCCTTCAAGCCATTACATTTGGCTAGCGTATTTTTTGGTGGACTATTACCAACCGCCGGCGTCATTACCTTATGGATAGCTGCTTCATTTGGCACGCCATTTTCTAGAATTCCTTTCTTGTTCTGTAGACATTTTAGAAAACATTTCGCTTTATCATCGACCGCGTTGAAATCACCCTTCTTCAAAGCATCCAACTGCGCGGCGCTTGCTCCAGACTCTTTCAAGCAATCCTCGTAGAACTGGTGGGCTTGGGTTGACTTATTGGACTTTAACTGAGAAATTAGTAATGAAAGGAAAGGAGTTTTGTTTACATAATAATATTTTGTTCTGTTGATGTATACGTCTGTGCTTCCTCTTACCTGATGAGCCGCGACAGCGCTGAGTGAAATTAAAGCGACTAGCAAAATATACGATTTCATTTCCTCTAGGTTCTAGTGGACTATGGTGATTATTTTAGGGTTTTCAGCAGACAAGAAAAGCTTGCTCTAGTTTTCAGCTTACAACTGTTGCACTTTATATAGACTGTTTGGAAATGTTTCTATAGTGCACCGGCATTATGTATAGAATTTACGTGAATAAAGTTGTATTTTCTCAAGAAAATTTTCGTTTTATTTTGATTGCTGACAAGTGTCATTTGAGCACTTAAATTAAGCTAATTGTCCCATATAAATTAAAATAATGAGTTCGAGAATATTTGCCTATATACTTATTTGTATTACGTTCTGTACTCACCGGGACTATTGTGAATGCAATTGATTAATCTGATTTAATGACAAAGTTAACGTTTTTGTTAAAAATACATTAAATTCAATTCCAAATATATTAACGTTTAATGATAGGAAAATAATCAGTATTCGTATGTCTACGAAAAGGTGAATATAACATTGTTTACTAACTAATTATACTGTCGAGACTTAAAATTACCTTAGCAAGGTTGAAAAACCTTTCGAACTTGGATAAAATGATACCGATACATACATATATATTCTGTAAAAACAGATCAATTGAAAAGTCCTCGGCCTCACACACAGCTCGCGCTATCAAAATTAAATCAGTATGATATTTAGTTAGCACTAACCTTTAAAAATCATAAAATTTCACAGCTGTCGGATTATTAGTTTGTGAATTTTATCATTTTGAGTAAAGCTACTTTCGTTATTGTGAAATAATGGGTAAAAGAGATTTTCGTGTTGAAAAATATTGGGTTTTGAAGGGAAAAAATAGGTTGAAGTAAAAACTTAACTTCATGGCGAGTTTCCACATACAAGTCTACCAAATATTTTGGCTGACCGTTAAGTGAAGTTGTTACAGATAGCAGGCACTCTAGAGACATCAACTGAACGTTTGTCATTCACGAATATTTGTCGCGCGAGCTCACTTTTGACCAAAACAACGACGGGTTGATGATTCGGAGCCGTGTTTAGAGATGTTTAAATGTCCATTATTTCACTCCGAAGACCATCGACAGCCAGCCGAGTGGACTGCACACGATAAACCCGCTCCAAACCGGGGAAAAACGCAATAATCTAACGCCAACAACACACGGTGTGTCGTCTTATGTTTCACGTCTATATATGTCTATATTTAGCGACTCGTTAAATTCGAGAAATGGAACAGTCAAATGGCCGCCAGATCATCAGATCATGCGATTTAACTTCTCTGGATTATTTTCTCAGAGAGGATTGTTATATCAAAGATTTGATCCAATGAACCAGCAACGCTCGAGGAGATCGAAGACAAGCGCACTATACACAAAATTTCAGCGCTTAATTTTAAAAATTTTAGTGGTCTGATGGGTAATATATTAGCTATTATGTGTCTAATGTCCTATGCATACCTTATCGATAATATTACTGCCAAGTCAACCTGATTAACTGACATTTGTTAAGCGCTAACAAGCTGAGGTTTAGGGAATGATTTGGAACGATATCACTCAATACTGGGACATATCGTTTCATAAATGATATATAAAGATATAGTAGATGGCGTGATTGTATCCAAGTTTGCCGCATTATTCTTGAAAAAATATGGTTATGTGGAACAAAGTCATCTGAAGACACGAAAATCGTAAAATTTTGTATATCATGCACACTAAGCCCAATCCCATATTATATTCAGCATTATATGACAATATTTATATACAAGTAGCTATTTCGCGCATTTTGGACCAGCAAACTTCAGACACATCGGGAGTACTATTTGTGCTAAGTTTTATATTAACAATCTGTTCATGGCTGAGCTATCTTTTGTAAAGGCGCATTATTTTTTTAATTGAAAACCTCATTTAACCCTTAGTCATCTATTGAATATTTCCACAGTTCCATTAGAATACTTTTTCAATAACTAACTGTTTACGAATTCAAATATGAATATGCATGATATGTACATATGTATATATTGTACTATTTATACAGCTGCTTGTTATTAAAATGGTACAAAATTCAATGAAATGACACAAATCAGACATATTTGGGTGAACGAGTATATTCTGGTTGTGAGCTATATGCAAATGTTTAGCACTGACGCAGACTTAATTTCGAATTAATCTTACTTCATATTGTATCAATCATTTAGTTAGCCAAGCAAAATGAGGCATGTTTGTTGCTTTTCAGTCACCACTCATCTACATACTTAATTAGCAATCGATATGCAAATTGAATAGGTTTTTATGGGCATTTATTTCTGCTGTCCACTTCAAATTGATAAACATACATACACATATGCATATGTATGTAGCTGTAGAGTAGAGGGATAGTGAATTTATTTTTACGATCATTTCTCTAAGTAGCTGCGATGCCATCAATTTTTATGCGTTCGTCGTTGTTTAATAATGATTTAATTGCGCGATTAATGTGCGATAAGCAAGAACAATGTATAAATGACAATAAATAAAACTGCTTAGTCATAGCGTATAATATAGGGAAGCAGAACAGATTAGTACTGCATATATGTACATATCTTGCTTCAGTGAATAGAATATTGGTCAATTGAAAAACTAGTTTATAAACATATAACCAGATCTTGCGCAATCAACAACAGAACGTCTACAGATGTTCAACCGCACTTAGTATCTTACAAACGTCACGTCTCCGTAAAACTTGAATAATGCGCTTCGTAAAAAATATGGAAATCCCGCATTGTCTTGGACTCAATTAATTGGTTAATTAAATAATTATTAGAACTTTACTAATTACTTTATTCATATTACAATAAAGTGCAACAATGATGTGCAGATTTTAGTCTCGTCAACTTACAGAAAAAAAAAACTGTTAGTACTTTAAGCTGTTATTGTCTCATCAAAATAGTTGTGAAGCGTTATTAGCTGAATATTACATTCAAATCACTTCTAAAAACTTCCACACTCCGTTCCGAATATTATCTCTCTTCAAACTGTAAACAAATTGAATTTAAATTTTAGAGAAAGTCTGTCTTATTCTTGGGAGCTTGACAAAACTCTCTTAAAACTAGATTTTAACATGATGATCGCAGCTATGACGAAGGTAACACAAGGTTAGGTTAGCTGATCAAAGATCTCACTCGGAGTACTACATGTAGTCCTTCGTGAAGCCGTAGAAAGGAAGAACTTCTGTATTCGAACTTATAAATTAGCGAAACGCTTAGCAGCCGATAAAAATGTGCACAAGCGTTTAATTTTCACTCCCGCCAGTGAGCTGTCTGAAGTTATACGCTCACAAGTCCTGACCTCCCAAACGCGTGATAGTCAAAAAGGAAAAACCGAGTTGTTTCCACCTCATCTTCTTCCATACAGCTGCTGCAGATGGTGCCTGGTGGGATTCTCTACCCTACAGCATGGGCAATGGCCCATGCCCCACAACTAGAAAAAGGTTAGCCTTACTGAGGGCAAAGAGATCACTAGATCTTTTACAATCTATCTTGGGCCAAAAGGTTTTAGCGACGGCGCATGTACCGATGGTGGCTCAGCGTTGGCCAAGCTTCCGCGAAACCCAGTAATCTAGTAGTAGAACACAAGAGGATACGGGGGCGCCGACCCTCTCCTATGCTATCGACAGCGGTTCTAGGGTGCCTTTCCTAGCTAGCTCATTAGCCTTCTAATTTCCTGCGTTTCCGTTGTGGCCCGAAACCCATACCAGTTTTATCCTAAAAACACTCGATCCTATTGATAGCGTGGTTAAGTACTCTTCGACCAACACTGAACGCACTGTTAATGGGTTCAAGGTTAGTATCGCCGCTCAGTTGTCTGAGTGAATGGTTACTTCTCTGAAGAAGGCTGCTCTCAGGAGTAATTTGTCTACCGCTACCTTAATGGCTGCAATCCTCTGCTGGGAAGACACTGCAATAGTCAGAAAGTCTGAAGCTAGATTTGATGATAGAGAGCTCCTGACAGTAAAATCATCCGCCATCCTTCGCCCCTGACCATACTGCTATAATGGATTAAAGGATCTGTGTTATTAAAGTTCATGATCTAATGGTCCGCAGCTTGGTACATATGTAGATGGCGCTGCTAGAATTAAAGCCATATGATTTTTAGTCAACCCCAATTTTAAAAAGACGCGTATAGAAGTTCGACAGCTTTCGAATTATTAGTTTGTGAATTATATCATCTAGAGTGAAGTAACATTCGTTACTGTGAAAAAAAATAATAAAAAGGAATTTCGCCCGTTAAAATATTGCTTTTTGGGGGAAAAATACTTTTAAGGCCAAGATTTAATTAATCAATATTAACTGGATCTTTTTTCTGAGAAATCAACAGTTGAAAAGGTATTTGTTAAATTTGTACGAGGACCGAAGGCGATAATCGTACCAAAAGAGGTTGTTACCGGCCAAAACATCAAAAAAATTCCACAAAATAATTTTAGCTGACCGTAAAGGGAAGTTGTTCGACGTAGGTGGCAGTCTAAAGATATCAAATGAACCTGTAAATCATAGCATTTACTAATATTTGGGTATGAGAAAGCTCTGTGCTAAGTTTGTGTCTCGCGACCTCACTTTTGACCAAAACCAATGATGAGTTAATGATTTGAAGTAGTGTTTGGAGGTGTTCAAGCAGAACGAACTTCAATTTTTACGTCGATATATGACAATTGATGAAACATAACTCTATCATTTCAGTCCGAAGTCTAATCGATGGTCAGCCGAGTGAACTGAATACAAGGAACCCGCTCCAATGCGGCGAAAAATGCAACAGTCGGCTGGCCAGGTTATGGTGTCTGTATTTTGGGAATCGCATGGCCTAGTTCTTATTGGCTACCTTGCAGAAGAAAAGACTATCAGCAGTGACCATTATATATTTCTTGGACTTTTTGAAGGACAAAATCGCCGAGAAAGAAAGTAGTGTTTCACAAAGGCAATGTACAGTGTCACAAATCAGTGACCACGATGGCAAAAATCCATGAATTCGGTTTCGAATTGCTCTAGATGATCTTATGCCTTTACTTTTTTGTAGATAAACATAAGCTAGTTTGAATACTAACCTAAACTACGAATATATATGAATAAGCGTATATACAATGTCATATGTGATGACAACGCTTTTATGGGGTACCCTTCGATTTCCCCTGCAAGCAAAAGCGGAAGCTGACTCAGAGACGTTGTTGCAATTTCATGCAAAACTTAACGAGTATTTAATGATACCGCAGGGAATTAAGTAGAGTAAAATGCATAAAATGCATACAAAATCAGAAAAAGAGAAATAGAGCTGCAGCAAAAACTCATACTCGCATGCATTTTAAGACAATTAACTTTTTGTGAGGTTTTTTCTTATATGCATAATATATTTCTTAAACCGCTTTAAAGTGAATAAATTTGTTGCTTTTTATTTAAAAATGTTAATTTTTCAGCGGAATCGTCAAAAAAACAAGCAAAGCGAATTAATAATCGTTATTTTGATTTTTATTTCAAATAGACTTTGAACCTTTTCTCACCTCTGTTTTCTAGCGCGTTTCGGCTTCAATGCTTGGCACACGGTTTAAGTCGTTTTATTGCCAATTACGTTGACCGCTTTAGAGCAGCGGGCACAGGTAGACACGGGTAAACAATGGCAATAGATAAAAGTTTGCTTAAAGAAAAAAGGGGGATTGTCATGTTCTGCTATAAGCTGATATGTTTTTTTCTTTTCACCAACTCAAAGACATATATCATACACAGACACATATTCGACAATTGTACTGGCTAGAAAAACTTCTTAGAAAAAAAGCGCGGAAGGCAACAAATAAAACATTTGAATTAAGTGAAGTCGAGAAGATTGATTTCAATTGTGCTCAGGCCTGCTATAAAAAATGATAAAAGGCAATAATTAATAAAAAAATTGACAGTGATGCTTTACGCCGAGTTGGCACTTTTTCTTGGACGATTATTTGCCGGTTTTAGCGCAATGCCTAGATGGTGATAGAAATGTGCGGAATAGATAAAGTAAAAACTCAAGTTATACAAATGTAAAACAAAATAAAATGTATATAGAAAGCATAAACACGTGTCAAAACTATCTCGTACAATTATCTGCCTTCAACTGCATGTATGTATGTAGATTACGTATGTAAATGAAAAGAAAACAACGATTTAATGGATCACTTAACCTTAATGGAAAAGTACTGATACTTTTGAATCTGAAATATTGTATATTGATTTTGCAGACTAAAACGAAATATAAAATTAAAATAAAATGTCACTATTATTTTCTCTCGGGCCTAAGTTTATTGAAAATAATTAAAATTTTGAAAATAGGAAAAATTAAATATTATTCGAACTATTTTTGTTGAATCATTCAGTTGCGAGAAAAAATGTATCCAACTGTTTTTAAAGAAGGCCTTTTTAGCCTGTATGTATATATTTTCTACTAAAACCTAATACATTTCTTTGTAATAAATCAGTATGGGTATTCACAATGTGAACCAAAAGTACTTAAGTATTCTAGTTTGAGTGAGTTAAGGGTGCCCGTCAATAGATTTTAATAACGAAACTCATATAACGGGTGATTTTTTTGAGGTTAGGATTTTCATGCATTAGTATTTGACAGATCACGTGGGATTTCAGACATGGTGTCAAAGAGAAAGATGCTCAGTATGCTTTGACATTTCATCATGAATAGACTTACTAACGAGCAACGCTTGCAAATCATTGAATTTTATTACCAAAATCAGTGTTCGGTTCGAAATGTGTTTCGCGCGCGTGTTTTGTTCAGCGATGAGGCTCATTTCTGGTTGAATGGCTACGTAAATAAGCAAAATTGCCGCATTTGGGGTGAAGAGCAACCAGAAGCCGTTCAAGAACTGCCCATGCATCCCGAAAAATGCACTGTTTGGTGTGGTTTGTACGCTGGTGGAATCATTGGACCGTATTTTTTCAAAGATGCTGTTGGACGCAACGTTACGGTGAATGGCGATCGCTATCGTTCGATGCTAACAAACTTTTTGTTGCCAAAAATGGAAGAACTGAACTTGGTTGACATGTGGTTTCAACAAGATGGCGCTACATGCCACACAGCTCGCGATTCTATGGCCATTTTGAGGGAAAACTTCGGACAACAATTCATCTCAAGAAATGGACCCGTAAGTTGGCCACCAAGATCATGCGATTTAACGCCTTTAGACTATTTTTTGTGGGGCTACGTCAAGTCTAAAGTCTACAGAAATAAGCCAGCAACTATTCCAGCTTTGGAAGACAACATTTCCGAAGAAATTCGGGCTATTCCGGCCGAAATGCTCGAAAAAGTTGCCCAAAATTGGACTTTCCGAATGGACCACCTAAGACGCAGCCGCGGTCAACATTTAAATGAAATTATCTTCAAAAAGTAAATGTCATGAACCAATCTAACGTTTCAAATAAAGAACCGATGAGATTTTGCAAATTTTATGCGTTTTTTTTTAAAAAAAAGTTATCAAGCTCTTAAAAAATCACCCTATAGATATGGGTATTATGGCAGTTAGAAGTTTAGCTTTCACTGGGATATCTTACCAACACGTGCCGGACATAAAAATTCCTAACTTGAATTTCATAGATTGTCTACATAAGTTCAAAGTATATACATAGTTTCGGTTTGAGAAAAACTAGTTCAATCTTAAACCACACACATGCATATATATAGTTACACTCTCTACGCTAAATAAATAAGGTTAGACATATAGTATTTATGTTTTTTTTTTTTAGAATTTGCCGGCTGTTTAATTGCGAAAACCTTGCAATTTCGCACAAAAACTTTTAAACAATATATTTAAAAAAGTACTTAGAATTCAACGTCTCGTTAAATACTCGCTTAATGTGTTTATAACAAATGAAAATAATATAAAAGAAATTTTAGAAAATAGTAAAGAAAATCACACATCCTCAGACGATATTGGTGAGCTCCCGACTAGGGAGTGAATATAAAAAGACAATAGGCCCAGCAATCGACAATCAGTTCACAGCTAAAACTCAAATTGAGAACTAGAACACGTTTCTCACGCCAACAACCACAAACTATACAAAACCAACAAACATGAACTTCCTTGCTGTTGCTGTTTTAATTGTCTTCGTCACCGTCGCTGTTGCGCAAGAGGTAAGCGATTAGTGATACAGTTTTAAATATAATATTTTGCATCCTTTCTAACGCCGTATCACACATACTCCACTCTTTTAGGGCATGTTGACCCCGGAGCAGATACAAAAGGTACATACATTGAGCAATGAGTGCTTAAAGGAAACCGGTGCTTCCGAAGATGCGATTCGTGCTCTCATCAAAGGCGATGACAGTCAAGTCGATGGCAAAGTAAAATGCTATGCCCAGTGCATGCTAGTTAAATTGGGCTATGTAGAGAATGGTAAGGTCAATGAAGAAAAGGTACAGAACATTTTGGGCAAATTGATCGGCGAGGAGAAAGCTAAGGCTACTCAAGCTAAGTGCAATGGCTTGAAGGGCACCGACGAATGTGACACCGCCTACCAAATTCGCCAATGTTATTCAGCTGGATACAACGGCTTCGCTTTTTAATGTATTATTATTAAAAAAATAAACTAATATTAATACGCTTAAGACACTTTTAAAGGTTGCAAATAAAGTTCACGTACTTTTCTTGTTTGTTTAAAGTTACATAAATTTGATTTTTTTGTACGAAATCAAAATATGGTTTATAAGTATGCTCTTTAAAGTATCTGAGGAATACACTAAAAATGGAAATTCGATAATTTTTCTATTAGGAATATGGGGCTGAAAAAATTATTGATTTGATTGAACGAATTTTTGGTGTACACCAACTTTATTAATAGAAAAGGCTGAAATACCAATTTAGATAATATATTTCGCGGATTGAACGATATTTTCGATGAAAAGTTTGCATTACAACTTTGATTCCCATATTCGTATCTCGGGACTTGAATAGTTTTGGTTCAGTTTGGACCACTGTGGATAATAATGTGGTCTATTTTTAAACGACCTATTCGAACAAAGCCTTTTTCGACTACCCAATATATAGTATATACTCTCTTCACCACATACCACTTGGCATATTTATAGGTATACTCCAACCAAGGTACTATATAACCCTTTCAGCCCCAAAGGACTTTTTAAACGATGTCAATCATATATAGAAGTTGCTTATAAGCAACTTTGGGGCTAAAAGGGTTAATCATGATCATGAAGTTGATCTATAGGATGTGTATTTTAAAGAAGTTTTTGTGTATTTAACTTTTTAAACGATGTCAAACATACATAGAAGTTGCTTATAAGCAACTTCGGGGCTGAAAGGGATAAAGTTAGCCCCGAAGTTTGTAACACCCTTCGGACCTCTATGAAATAGTTACATATCTATATGACATACGTGACGCGCTGATTCGATTTAGCCATGCACCTCTGTGTGACTGCTGCCGTCTGTATTAAGTCGAACGAGACCTTCAACGGTAGTATCGGACCACTAGAGCATATAGCTATGAACAAACTAAACGATCGGAATCAAGTGTTTGTATGAAAATATTTTCATTTGATAAGATACCTTCCTGAAATTTGACAAGACTTATTGTTAAAGCAATAATGAAACCAAAATCTTCAAAGAAATTGTTCAAATTTTTCGATCGAACCACTAAAGAGTACAACTGACATACAAACTATACGATCGCTATCAAGTTCTTGTAAGTAGTTTTATATATAAAACTTCAAACAATAACAAATAAATCAAAACGAAGTGAATAAAGTAAAAACAAAAAATACATCCAATTAAAGCCATGCTTAATGTGTTTATAACAAAACGAAGATAACTAACAAACCATAAAAAATATAGAAAATAGTAAACAAAATCACTCATCCCCGGGCGATATTGGCGAGTTGCCGGCTTAGAAGCACATATAAAAAGACAATTGGCCCAGCAACCAGGAAGCAGTTCACAGCCAACGCTCTAAGTGAGAACTAGAACCCGTTTTTTACACCAACTACCTAAAACAATACAAAATCAACAAACATGAAATTCTTCGCTGTTGCTGTTTTGCTAGCCTTTGTCGCCGTCGCTGCTGCGCAAGAAGTAAGCTATTACTGACAAATTTATAAATATTGTTTAGCATCCTTTCTAACGCCGAATCATAAATACTCCACTCCTTCAGGGCGTCGGCAAGTTGACCGAAGAACAGAAACAAAAGGCTCGCGCTTTGGGCACTGAATGCTTGAAAGAAACCGGTGCTTCCGAAGAGGCGATTCGTGCTCTCATCAAAGGTGATGACAGTCAAGTTGATGGCAAAGTCAAATGCTTCTCCAAGTGCATGCAAGAGAAATTGGGTTTTGTAGAGAATGGTAAGGTCAATGAGGAAAAGGTACAGAACTTTTTGGGCAAATTGATCGGCGAGGAGAATGCTAAAGCTACTCAAGCTAAGTGCAATGATTTGAAGGGTACCGACGAATGTGACACCGCCTTCCAAATTCGCCAATGTTATGCAGCTGGGCACGAGGGCTTGGATTTTTAAACACCATCAAGTATTAGTAGTCATGTGAAGAATGTATTAAAATTAATACTCTTAAGGCACCTCTTTGCTAATAAAATTCACTTGCCTCTCATGTGTTTTAAAAGTTAAATTTGTGTTTGTTTTCGAAATCAAAATATGCTTATGAGTTTTCTTAATTAGGTATGCGCTTTTTGAATCGGCTTGAAACTTTAAAGCTCTTTAATGAAATCGTTTATATCTGATATCTGAGGAAAAGACTTAAAATTTCGGCTTAACAGTAAAATTTGAAGAAAAAAGAATTGATAAATTACTTTACCCATTTGCTTCCTCTATTGCGTATACGCAACGCTGCTTTTCAAAAAAATAATATGTGCCGTGTATGCGGGTGTCGCAATACATTTTTTTGTGTTCGCTAATATCTGAACCAACTACAGAACGATTTTATAAATCACTTATTCTTATTGGCAAAAACCTGATACTTTAAGTTCGAAACATATCGAAATTGCAAACTAAAAAGAAATATAATAAATAGCGAAACGCCAAGTTCAGGTGTAACCGAATATTTCATACTCTTGCAACTTAACAGCTACATGATATGTAGTTGGAAATGGAAAATCTTTCCTTAGGGAATAATATCTCACAGATTGACCGATATTTTTTTTTAAAGTTCACAGTTCCAACTTAAATCCATATATTCCGTATCGGGGGACTTGATTAATTTTGGTCCGATTTGGGCAATTTTGGGTAATAAAGATGCTTATTTTAAGGGCGCTATTCGGGCAAATAAAGGTGGTTTGCGCTGAGCGAATTTAGGTATTGTAACTTAAGTTGTTTAAGAGACGGTCACGGATGGACTAAGTCCTTTGTTTACTTTTTAGCTTATAAGTGACCATTATCTAACCAATATATCTATCACCATTAGTTTAAGGTGACATATACAATCGTTAGTTGAATAAAGCTATAATACTCTGTAGCAAACGTTTGCAAGAGTATAAAGAAATATTTCTTTTGAAAGGTTTCTTTGGTTTCTTTTAGTTTAATTGGGATAATCAAAATAAGCCATCTTAGGTTACATTAAATGGTCGAACCTAGCAGCGATTTCCTTGAACAGCTTAGGACACCAATCCGTTGTAAAACCCAAAACTCTTATTAAATTGATCAAATTTATTGAGGCAGCTAATGTGAGATTCAGGAATGTCTGCTAGTGCTGGATGCTTTAATCTCAGTCTTGCAAAAGTAGAGCAATGGAGAAAAACCAACCTCGATATATCCACTGATCCTTCTTTCACACAATTTTCGTCCAGGAGGTTAGGTTTATTTATGCCTATTGAACAATGTCCAGTAAGAACTCGTACGAATGCTAAGGGAAAATACTTCATCAGATCACCTGCAAAAATGTTCATTTGATAAGATATCTTCTTAAAATTTGGCAAGACTTATTGCTAAAGCAATAATGCAATGTTCAAAGAAATTTTTCAGATCGGATTACTAAAGCATATATCCGCCATACAAACTATACGATCGGAATCAAGTTCTTGTCTGGAGTTTGTTTTTATATTTGTAACGGGTATGTTAAAACTTCGATGCAACCGAAGTTAAGGCTTTTTCTTGTTTTGTTTTGCAGTCGCCGGCTGTTTAATTGCGAAAAGTTTCAAACAAAAACAAATAAATCAAAACCAAGTGAATAAAGTAAAAATAAAAAATACTTACAATTAAAACCTCGCTTAATACTTGCTTAATGTGTTTATAACAAAACGAGATAACAACAAAACAAAAAAATTTACAAAATAGTAAATAAAATCACACAGTCTTAGGCGATATTGGTGAGCTGCCGGCTTAGAAGCGGATATAAACAGACAGTTCGCCCAGCAACCGGCATTCAGTTCACAGCTAACGCTCAAAGTGAGAACTAGAACCCGTTTTTCACACCAACTACCTAAAACAATACAAAATCAACAAACATGAAATTTTTCGCTGTTGCTGTTTTGCTAGCCTTCGTCGCCGTCGCTGTTGCGCAAGAGGTAAGCGATTACTGTTAAATTTATAAATATTTTTAGCACCCTTTCTAACGCCGTTTCCCACACCCCCACTCCACTCTTTCAGGGCGTCGGCAAGTTGACCGAGGAGCAGAAACAAAAGGTACACGCTGCAGCTGCTGAATGCTTTAAGGAAACCGGTGCTTCCGAAGACGCGGTTCGTGCTCTCCTCAAAGGCGATGACAGCCAAGTCGATGGCAAAGTCAAATGCTTCGCCAAGTGCACACTAGGTAAATTGGATTTACTGCAGAATGGTAAGGTCAATGAGGAAAAGGTACAGAACATTTTGGGCAAATTGATCGGCGACGAGAAAGCTAAGGCTGCTCAAGCTAAGTGCAATGGTTTGAAGGGTACCGACGAATGTGACACCGCCTACCAAATTCGCCAATGTTATGCAGCTGGGCATGAGAGCTTTGTTTTTTAAACACGATCACTTAGTAGTCATGTGAAGAAAATATTAAAATTATTACTCTTAAGGCACTTCTTTATGTTGCAAATAAAATTTACGTTCCGTTAATTTGTTTTAAAAGTTAAATTTGATTTTTTTTTTCGAAATAAAAATAGGTTTATGAGTGTGCTTATTCAAGTTTGCGCATTAGGAGTCGGCCAAAATCTTTAAATATGTTGAGTGTTCTAAATAAGTTTCGAATCTTCAAATGATTTCGACTTTCCGTTTTTTTAGTGAATTTTTATATATCTTTTGTTTTTGTTTCGTGTTTAGGGATAAGTTTTTGTTTTTTGGATAATTCTACATATTTTTCAATCTTTATTCGTATCACAATACCTAGTTTTGCTTTATTGGCGTCCATGCAGTAAGGCTGGGAATCCTACCATACGCCATCTACAGAAGCTGTATGGAAGACGATGAGGTGAAAACAACTCCGCTCTTGACTGTCCCGCGTTTGCACTTAAACACGTGGGAGCGCATACCTTCAACCGTCCTTCTTTGATCAGCCATTTGGCATAGCCTAGCCTAGGTACCATTTCATAGCCATTCAGCTTTTTTAACCTCAATTGAGTCAAAACCGTGTCCTCAGAGTAGTCATGTGAATATGCTGAATGGCCAAAAGTTACACGAAGGTAAATCAGTCGAATGCGGTGGTTGCGGCGCGATATTAGTTGAAAATGTGGCGAAATGAGCACGAATAACCAATGCAGTAGGAGATGGTGCATTATCGCACTTCTTTGTTCAATAAATTCAGACATACTTAGTAAAAATCGATGAATTCACTTTTAGAGCCTCACAAAACGACGCGTATCACAAATATTAATGAATATTTTGACGTGAACTTGAGTATAGATGTCACTAACTGTACTATCAACTTACGGAAAAAAATTTACCGATTCGAAAAACTAGCGTAGTATAAATAAAAAATTCACCATTCAATTTGATTACAGTAGTAAGTATATATATACTATATGTATCAGAATTTTCGAAGATTCGACTGACTTTACTCCACATACAAGATTGTAGATTGGTGATGGTATGTGAGGTACCTTAGTAAAACACAAAGAGCATTTTATATCTGTATGCGGCTTGTTAATTGTATATAAAATTGATAATATCGGGTTGACACTATCCTCAAATTCCATGTTTTAATATTTTATAGCCAGCAACTGAAGAAATTTCACGAACTTTGATTCTAGCAAGTTGCAATAGTATAAAATGTTTGAAATATAAAAAAATATCGAAATTTTCCAACCAATCAGTGAATTTTATATATAGAACATTTCTTTGTAAATATATGAATACCCACATTACCGCACATCTGTCACTTTTCAAGTCAAAGAACATTACTTTTAGGCCACAGCACGGGAGAGCTGCAAGTGTATTCAATTTCTTTCAATTCCATTTCTGTGAACTAACACACATTTTGAAAAATATATCATTAAACATCTTAAAGGAAATAAATTGCGCTTGAAATGCCGCATTTTGTTAGAATTGCCACCTTTTAGGTGCATATTTTTCAGTTTGATTAATGATGTTGACAATTTTCGCCACTGATTTACATATGATATAGATGTATGTATGCATATATTTAACAACTTATAGTGCATATACTTAGCTACAATAAGAGAAATGCCAGACATAAATTGAGCATGAAATTATGCAGTTAAAGTTTCAGTCAACACTCTGCCGGGGAGTATGGATTAAGTGATGTAACAGTTTTGCTCAAACAATTTGTATTACAATAAAATTTCTAAAACTATAAAAAAAATTATTACATACTTAAATCTTCTATTACTTTTTTTTGGTTGAATTGACAAGCCACCGTTTTATCTAATTCGCAATGCTGATTGTCTGTTGAGTAATGACTTGCTATTTGTTCATTAATTTGACATTATGGCATCATTAAACATTTTAAATACAGAAAAATTAGAAAATTTGTTTACGTTTTTGCTTTCCAGTTCAGTTAATTGTTAATTCAAGCATGAGAGTGCGCAATTGGGCTTCAACACTGATTGTAATAGTTTGCTATTGTTGTAATTGAATTTTTCAACAGAATAGATAAAAGTGAAAATAATTATTTTTATATGTGTTGTTTATTGTAAATTGTTTGTTTATTGTAAATATCATAATTGTTGTAATTTATGCGGTCGATTTGATCATAACTTCTTAAGCGTTTCCAAAATTTCATCTCAGCGCCATCTTGTGGACTTACTGCGCTTGGAAATCGCTCTTATGTATGTAAAGGGTGATCCATTTCCTTACACAGAAAAAACACAGAAACTTGAAATTTAATGGGGAATGTTTGTTGTTGCTTGAAAGAACATTCTTTGGCATTTATTTTTCCATAAATAAATCTCTTTCGTTGGCCGAGGCTGCGTCTCAGATCGTTCAATTTTCGATGACTCGTTCGAGCATTTCGACCGGTAACCGAATCGAAGCAGGATTGTCCGCATAGACTTCGGACTTTACATAGGCCCATAGGAAAAAGGCTAATGATGTGATATCACACGATCTTGGTGGCCAGCCGACCGGTCGAAAACGTGAAATTATTTTCTCACCGCAGTGTTTTCTCAAAAACTACTGACAAAACGTAACCACCTACAAAACACAAAATTTTGATTAGTGAACTTTAGAATATCCAGCTCTACCTGAACTGCTCAAAGCTATGAGAAACTGCGCCAAAGTTCCTACAACAAACAAAACTTTCGTCTGACGCGTTGACAAGCAAAAGCAAGAGAGGTGAACAAGTTGAAAAAAAAATAAAAACCAGCAAAATAAACTTATGTAGTTTTCATAGCCACCCCCTAAATCAAAAACTTTTAAATTCAATTTCGTTGGCAGAGCTTGCGGGCACACGTTGCGCACTTGCACGCTGCGACTGCATGCATGTGGTCAAGGTGTTGGCGACCATGCGGGCTGAACTCCTTAAGGAACTTACCATACTTACGTATATTCTACGAAAACTTTGTATGAAAGCAGAAAGCAGTAACTGCATGACAAATACAGGCAAGTTAGCGGTACGAACAAAGCGAACTTCCTGCAAGACGCGGCAGAGACTTTCTCGAAGGCATTCAAACGAGTTTTCAATTGCAGAAATTCTAATCAGCAGACAGCGAAGGGTGTGCACAATTGAATAAAGAAAACGACTGACGCCAAGCGGAAATGTTGCTGATTGTGTGTGGTGTGTAGGAGTCAGCATAGAGCATAACGACTCTAGGGCAGTCAGTCGTATTGACGCCGTTGACACATGACCACAATGCCTTTTAAAAAGGCGCTGCTGGAGGCGTATTTTTATAAACTGAAGTGCATAGATATAAATTTAGAAATGTCGCTTAATTTGCTGGGTCTAACATGTAGGTAGACATATGTGGCAACGAAAGATATATGGTATATATTACTATGTCTGGTTAGTCATTGCCAATAATTTGATTACAAATTACTTGCAAGAGCGCGATGGTAGTTCCAGTTGAAGCCTATTTTTACGTATATAAAAGATAGATATACTTGTATATATGAAAATAAATTCATTGGCGCCGTCCAACAGTCGCAGAATTTTACTTTTCACTAATGAAATTGTTTCTTTACAAAGGTGACAGCCTTTTAAGGATTACAGCGCCAAGCACTTGTTCTGTAGTGAGCTTAATATTTTGGAAAGAGTACCTTACATACCTTGAAGGCCACATAGACCCCAAGTGGCCAGGTCTGTAGTGTATATATTGGAACATATTGATATAATATTTGAATTTTTAATACTTGTGATATCCTAGGTTTTGAACCTTTAATTCGAAACTGCGGAGCATTTAAGAAGAGCAAGCTTCTAACAACTAGCATCCAGTAATATTAGGTTGTCAAAAAAGTCTTGCGGTATTCTCGCTAGTTCGAGCTGAAAGCGCGTAGTTCTAGTTTTATTCGTCGCATCGGGTCATGCTATACCTTTTTGGAAAGATTATTTCACGCGCTAACACGTGTTTGATTGATTGTCGTTTCTTTTAAGTCATTCGTGAGTTATAGCGTCGCAAACATGGAGCAAAATAAAGAGAAAATACGGCATATTTTAAAGTACTACTACGATAAAGGCAAAAATGCATCTCAAGCCGCTAATAAAATTTGTGGAGTTTATGGACCCGATACAGTTTCCATTTCCACCGCACAACGATGGTTTCAACGTTTTCGTTCTGATGTAGAGGTTGTCGAAGATGCGCAACGCTCCGGAAGGCCTGTCGTCGAAAATTGCGATAAAATCGCTGAATTGGTCGAAAGAGACCGGCATAGTAGTCATCAAACCGTTATAAACCATTTGAAGAAGCTTGGAGTCACTAAGAAGCTCGATGTGTGGGTGCCACACAAATTGATTCAATAAAAATACCGCAAGACTTTTTTTACAACCCAATATATTTTATTCTAACACATGGACAGCATATATGTTTTGAGTTGTTGCAGTCACTACAACTAGGTAAACCAAAATTTCTTAAGAATTAGTATTATTTAACTAACAGAAAATAAGCCTATTATTTTGAAGGAAATATCAACGATTTAAAGATATTTCGAAACATGAATAAATTTTTTCTGTAACAATTTCTGTATAATGAAAAATCATGGTCTTATGAAGTGGCTGGGTTTAGTATATGGTGTGTGTCTTAGTTAAGTCCATTCAATTGAAAACCTAATTGGAGGCAAGAAAAGCGATAACGACGTCAAGATGTTTAGAAACATATAAAAAAGGGTTTCCTAAGAGTATTGGCTTAACCCTTAAATGCATGGTTTTTCCTTTCTAAATACCAAGTGTGTATTTGTAAGTGGCGCGCCAAGCTGTCAAATTATTAAAATTAAAAAGTGAAATGTCATATCATGAAAGTTTGCGTTCAAAAACCAACACAGATATTTTTAGCACCTAATAAAAGTAAAAAGTACTGTGTTTGAGTTACCGTTTAGAAATTATGTAAGGAAGAAAACACTGATGTATATATACATCATCATGCATTTAAGGGTTAATTAGAAGACATGACAACTAGACCTGTGCGGAGTATAAGGTGTGTGTCTTAGATAAGTTCACCCAATTCAAATCCTAATTTTAGGTATACATATATGCAATGTTTTCCATTTTTAAGATAACCTTTATTACCAGAAAATACTGGTATTTACACTAAAAATTTTCTTTTATTATTTTAAATTCCGCACCCTGCTGAGTTATGAGTCATAGTCTAGAAAATCCGTTTTTTTATAATATTTTTTTTAATACATATTTCTATTTCACATATGTACATATATATTTCATATGTAGTTTCATATACACATACCTATTTACATTCAGACACCCCGACTTATCCCGACACTTTTCCTCGAGCTGTCTTCCTATTGTCTTATTCACTTACATTACCAAGCTATTTTGGGTATTTCTAAATTCACAAATACACCAACAACATAAAATATGCAAATCGGCAGACTCTCACCGCAAGCAATGTAAGAAAGCGATCTTCGCTTGAAAAAATATTATAATATTGTACAACAATAACAACAACATGTTCGACTCACACGCTTCCGCTTTGCATTTCAGGGCAGCAGCTATAAAATTATGTTTTTGCCTCTAGCGTACAAACAGATTTGCACCTGCAAATCTCCTGAAAGCGAAGTAAACACACACAAAAGCGGAATAAGAATAAATAAAAAGGATATTAAAGGATTGTTATTTTCATATTTGCCAGCAAAGCGAATCTCAGCGTTGTAAGGAGGCAAGCATGCACACACAAACACATGCGTTGGAGTGTGTGTGTGTGTAGGTTGTCTAGAAAATGCAAATAATAAAAAATCAATTCAATTGCATTTATTTGTGATAAATAGCGGATAGCCGTGAAAGCAGCGCCGCCTAGTCGCAAGACTGCCCAGCCGCCCAGCATCCTTCCGTTCCTCATTGTTTTTGCTTTGGTATAGAACACACACTGTTGTCGGTACACTTTATCTTTTGCGCAGAGTTTGCCAAAATATTTATACGCATATTCGTATGAATATTTTGCGTATGTATATTTTATATATACACATATATATGGCTATATATTCGACTAGCTCTGTGCATTTGCAGTATTGATGGTTAAGAAGGTCCATATTTACACACACACACTCAGCGCTGGCAAATAATATTTTTCTTTCATATGAAATTTGCGTTTATTTTACATAAATTTATGTTTATTGAATTTTCAAATTTACTATAACGCCAAATCCATATCCCAAAGTAAATACGGAGCCAAGTCAAAACCAAAAGCTCCAACACACAAGGTTTAACGCTTCATATCGCAAAAAAAAGTATGTGTAACCATACACGGAGTATATGCTCCGTGATACAAGATTTTTCCACCTGTATGTAAATCTCTTTGCTCATTGCGTTTTGGGCTCGCAACTATACATTTGGCGATTTTATCACCGTATATTTCTCTGGCGCCAAAATTTACTTCAGTAGCATCTTATAAGTTTTGAAAATATTAAGACTAAAACGAAGAAATAGCAACTAATTTTGTATAAATATATGGACATCTTTCCTAAAATCGGTGGTACATTGACGGCTCGAAAACGTCGGAGGGAATTGGCACAGGGATCTCAGGACCACACACAAAACTGTCAATACTTTTGCGTAGTCTTCCGAGTATTTTCCAAACAGAGGTATTTGCTGTATAGAATTAAACCTCCAACGCGACTATCGGAATGAACGTATAGCTAAACTAAACGATAGTCAAACGACACTCAAAGCGATTTCTGAGTACGATACCAAATCGCTATTATTGCAGGAGTGTATAGAACGACTGAAAAGCCTATCAGATCGTAACCAAGGGCACCTTAGTTGGGTGGCAGGTCATAATGGTATAGTCGGGAATGAACTGGTTGATGAGCTTGCCCGCTCCGCAGCATCCACCAAGATGGTAGGACCGGACCCTTTCATTGCGGTTGGTCCCCACACCATAAAGGAGTTGCTCCGCTAACATGAAGCAGTGGGTAGAAAGAAGCATCGGCAACAAAATCGAGGCATGCGCCATGCCAAGTTTTTGGTAGGTGGTTACAACCTTAAAAGATTTCAAAATCAACCTCTCAAGGGAAAAATGAAGCTACTTGTCGCCTTCTACACTGGCCATTGTAAGCTTCAGAAGCACTTGTATAACATGGGCCTAGCTTCTTGTGCGAATTGCCGGTTCTGCGACTTGGAGTCTGAAACACTAGAACACTGCACAGCAGTCTGTAGAAGAGGGGACGATAGACTCTAAGTCAAGGTGCAATCCTCATTTACTTATCTATTCAACGTGGGTTTTGAATTTTACATTTTTTTTATATACTGCGATATGTCTAGAATATTCAATTTTGTGGAAGCGGCTCATCAGACTAGACTGATCGACTAAAAATTGGACTTAAACAGTGAAATGTTTGTATGCTTTCATCTTTGGAAAAATAACATTTTTTTTAATCCTTCGATTAACCACGACCTACACTCTTCCACTAACCGATGAAATATAATTTAATTTTGGGTGAATCCTTCGTCTGTTATGCTGATCACCACAAACATACGTTTTTTGGTAGTGCCTCCGGGAACCAGCTGCCAATGGCTGAATTCCTAAAACAAACAATTTTTTAAAATTCACAAAGTATTATTCAAATGTTGATCTTTGAATAGCTCAGAAGTTCTATTAAATTAATTCAATAATTATATGGAAAGAAAATTGCGTAAAATAGGCTGTCAAACCATACATAACTCCTTAAGAAATATTTGCTAAAACTGAGGCTATATAATATACATACATAAGTATAGGAGCTAAACTTATATTGTATTAACACAGGGTTGGTTGGTGGTCATATTTATTTTTACTTGAAACTTCGCGTTTGTTTCTAAAGTACAATATTTCTAAATCTCAATACCTCTGGCATGAAATCTATAATTTTCCCTCATTACATTCCCTCTACTTCGGTCAATATTACTGAAAGTCAACCAAAAGTTTAAAACTTGCTTACGCTAACAACTTCTTGGATGTAAATGAAAGTAGCTTCAAAATTAACACTCAAAACCGTGTAGACTCTTAACTGTTTATAGCTACACTCTCTCTTTTACTCGCTCAACACAACAGTAAATGAGCATACTCTGCGCTCTCTCTCTATAATTGCTAGTTGCAAGCTTTTGCCGTTTGTGTCAGAAATGGCGCTGCTGAACACCGTTTGCTGCCCAGTTAACGGTTTGCCTGCGCTCAGCTGTTTGTAGAGTTCGGTTTCACTCAAAATGCGTGGGATATATGTTTGTGGTATTGGTGGAAAATACTCTACTCGTACTCTGGTTAATATTTTTGTTGACAATATCATTTGGCATTTTAATTCGATTAAAGTGATATCGATGATAGCTAAAAATGATAGCTGATAATTGTTATTTAGTTGATTATTTAAATTTTATGATTTAATTTAAAATTTAAGAGTGAAAATGAAGAAAATTGTTTAAATAAAATAAATTCGAATAATTTTTGGAGTGAAAATAAATACAGATTTCTGAAAAAACTGTGTACCATAAAATAATACATATAGCTAAACCAGAAAAAAATTTAATTTTTGCTATAATAAAAATATTTATATTTCTTTTACATTTCCTTAAGATAAATATTTGTTCAGTTTCACGAGAGATTTTTGTAAGAAAAAGTCTCACTGAATTTATAATCTCATCAGTTCTTTCACTGTATACTTTTTTTCATTGTTTCAAATTTAAGAAATATTTTAAAAAACATTTTCACTTTAATATCAAATTCTCCTCTAGATTTGGGTGAAATCCACTTCTTTCAATGTGTTTATAACATTTTTTAATTTTTTATGTATATTTTTTCCAAGTTCAGATAAACTTTATTTTCGCCATTCGCGTTGATTTGTTCGCTCTTTTATGCAAAAAAAATACTGTTCGTAAAGTTTTTGCTTTAAAATAAGCACTGGTCTAGACGAGTGGTAGACACATGGAACTAAAATGCCTTCAATAATTGTTAGCCACTGAAATCTGAGTTTTTTGATAATTATAGAACTTATTTTTTGTACTTTCAATATTTTTTTTATTTTCTGAAAAAAATTCGCTTAATTTGTAATTTTTGGTTTTTCCATTTTTCAACACAATTTATACCACTTAATTTAAATAAAAAATGTTTAATTAATTTTTTTTTATAAGAATATTATCCGTATTAATAGTGATGCGGCGGTCCGTGATGTGGTGGCCCATGATGTGGAGGTCCATGATGTGGGGGTCCGTGATGTGGAGGTCCATGGTGTGGAGGTCCGAAGTGTGGTGGACCATGGTGTGGCGGACCATGATGTGGTGGACCGTGGTGTGGTGGTCCGTGGTGTGGTGGGCCGTGGTGTGGTGGCCCATGGTGATGATGTGGTGGTGGAGGTGGCATTTTAAAGTTATTTATCGAACTTTACACAACCGTTTGAATATGTACTAATAATTGAATGTATTATTGCGAAAACAATTGTCTTCTCTAAGCGGCACAAGTAAACTGTAGCTAAAATTCCATATACGTAGACTTATATGAATTTCTTATCAACACATATATTTTTATGACTCTGGCGTTCGGGTTTTTCCCAATATTTGTTTCTGATATTGCAATATTTGAAGTGATAGATAATAATGTGTTGCAAACTGATTAATACACTTAAATATGTATAGGCAAATAGTAGAAACTGTTATCTTAAAAGCGAGTAAGTAAATATAATAAAAGTCAACCGTTATCTTGAAAGGAAATAAATAAAAGAAAAGTCAGTTTAGTTTAGTTATGAGTGGCCCTCGCCACTGATAAGCAACTTTTGTTTGACATATAGAATCAGCAATGTATTTTTGGAAACAATAAATGATTCATGTCAAAATTCCCAAAATTCTTTCAAAATAGTTTGGCCGAAAGACTTTCAATTCCGCGAATTATCTGAGTAATTTTTTATAAATTTTTCTATTAGCAAATAAAATTATGTATTTTTTTTACTAAAATAAGCAAGAGTCGTCGCAAAAGCTTCCCCTTCACTTTTTAAGCAAGTACAATTTTTGTATTATTATTTCTTAGATTTATGGCCGCGTTGAGTCGTCGAGGACCAGTTGACATGTTTGCGTGCCAAGTCAAATATCTGTAATATATGTGCACTCGCACACACACAAACAATTATTTTGAAAAAAAATAAAAACTCAAAACAATGAAATCCAAGACCAAAAGACCTCACTTAAACTCACACATTGACAAACCAAAGTGAGTACAAGCCACCAATCCACTACCAACACACACACAAGTGCACAAAATGGAATTTATTTGCTTTCAGCATTTACCTGCGATGCCGTGACTACTTTTTAGAGGTGTGCTTACATTATTTACATTCGTATGTCGGCGCATACTTATATAATTTTGCGCCCAAAATTTATGCGAATTTTTCACTGTCGTGTGGAACTTTACTTTTGTTGGATTATCCGCATTTAATAGTCAAGTGATTTTCATGTGATTTGCTAGAGTGCCTCAAGTGTTTGGCATTTGCTTTTTTACTGCGCATTACATACAAACAAAGCATATATTTCAGTTAACGGTGTATATTGCTTTTGTTGGCACAATTAAGCTGTTACGATTGTTGCAAGAAATAATGCCAACCTGCCAACACTTAACACGCTGTTCGTGTGCTGTCACATATTTCAGGGCGCCATTGCAATGGGTGTGCGCTGTTAATTCAGAGAAATACCGCTTGATTTGTGGCATAACAGAAATTTTGAAAAATAAGAAGTATAAATTTAAAGAAAAAGAGAAAAGCTGAATTTGAATGTTTAACTTTTACTGTACGATATTATTGAATTTCAATTTAAAATTCGATAATATTGCAAATATCGATAACTATAGGTAATTGTAGCTGCAGTTATAACGGGTGATTTTTTTGAGGTTAGGATTTTCATGCATTAGTATTTGACAGATCACGTGGGATTTCAGACATGGTGTCAAAGAGAAAGATGCTCAGTATGCTTTGACATTTCATCATGAATAGACTTACTAACGAGCAACGCTTGCAAATCATTGAATTTTATTACCAAAATCAGTGTTCGGTTCGAAAATTTTTTATCGACAAATTTTGTTCAGCGATGAGGCTCATTTCTGGTTGAATGGCTACGTAAATAAGCAAAATTGCCGCATTTGGGGTGAAGAGCAGCCAGAAGCCGTTCAAGAACTGCCCATGCATCCCGAAAAATGCACTGTTTGGTGTGGTTTGTACGCTGGTGGAATCACTGGACCGTATTTTTTCAAAAATGCTGTTGGACGCAACGTTACGGTGAATGGCGATCGCTATCGTTCGATGCTAACAAACTTTTTGTTGCCAAAAATGGAAGAACTGAACTTGGTTGACATGTGGTTTCAACAAGATGGCGCTACATGCCACACAGCTCGCGATTCTATGGCCATTTTGAGGGAAAACTTCGGACAACAATTCATCTCAAGAAATGGACCCGTAAGTTGGCCACCAAGATCATGCGATTTAACGCCTTTAGACTATTTTTTGTGGGGCTACGTCAAGTCTAAAGTCTACAGAAATAAGCCAGCAACTATTCCAGCTTTGGAAGACAACATTTCCGAAGAAATTCTGGCTATTCCGGCCGAAATGCTCGAAAAAGTTGCCCAAAATTGGACTTTCCGAATGGACCACCTAAGACGCAGCCGCGGTCAACATTTAAATGAAATTATCTTCAAAAAGTAAATGTCATGAACCAATCTAACGTTTCAAATAAAGAACCGATGAGATTTTGCAAATTTTATGCGTTTTTTTTTTAAAAAAAAGTTATCAAGCTCTTAAAAAATCACCCTTTAAAAAAACGATAACTGTCAATAATTATAGTTGCAAATTTTTTGCACTCATTAACAAATAAAAAAATTATTGAGAGCATCGAATTATATGTTGTCGATTAACTAAATTTATCGATAAATATGTATTGATAAATAACGATTTTTATGATAAAACATCGAATTATATATAGTCGATTAATTAAACTTATCGATAAATATCGATTTTTATGATAAAATATCTATAAAATACATCGAAAATATTGGTTTGTATGATAAAATATCGATAAAATTTATCGCCTAATATCGAATTAAAAAAAAAAATTTATAAAAATCAAAACATAAATTGTGTATCAGCTTGTATTAAATAATTTTGCGAAATGCATTTTATTCCAAACTGCGCCAAAATGTATGCTTTTCACCTCCATTATTGAAACACACTTTTTTTAATTTTTTTTTTTATTTTATTTTCCATTAACTAATAATAATGAGAAAACAAATTTCATTAAACTATATTTTTGCTTGTTAAGCTGGTACAAAATATTTGGAAAACCATTTTTCTTTAGAAAAGGAAATCTGTTTTGTTTAAATTCATTAGGTTTTATACACTTCTGCACACTTTAGTAATAGTAAAAAATATTTTATTCATGTCTCCTGTATTTCACATTACAAAAAGTAGTTTGTATGTATTTTAACTTAATCAAATAAGTTTCCAATAAATCCTATGTCAACTACAGTATATTACAGCAAACGACTCGGGGGCAGCAGCAAGGTGGCGGTGGTGGTCCACCGTGATGCGGCGGTCCATGGTGGTGTGGTGGTCCACCGTGGTGAGGTGGTCCGCCGTGATGAGGTGGTCCACCGTGATGTGGCGGTCCATGATGATCGTGTGGTGGCATTTTTATGAAAAATTAAATAATAAAGCTTTCTTCACTCGTTAAAACTAGAAACAGATGCTTAGTTCTTCACGTCAGCTATTGAACTAATACGTAATATCGCGCTCCCGTCAAATTTTACTGCTTATAAGAGTCTGCTTCAAACAAATGTTATCAATGTTATGTTTATGAGGGCTTAAACACATTTTTCGCACATTTTGTACAAATTTTGTGTTAATATTGTTGTTGTTTATTATCAATAATTTATTGTTTATTTAGTTTTATCAACATTATCTAATCTAGTTAAAGTGAGTAACGTGCTTTAGTATGGGTGGAATACAACTTCATTAGTTCACTTTGGAAAGGTTATTTACATATTTGACGTTGACTGACATACCTTAAAGTATGAATAACCCAATAAATGTTATCGGTAGACAACCGTGGTTCACCATATGTTCTGTGAATAATCTCGTTGTGGAAGTGTGTAATAATCGTCTATTAAAGTGCGAAATTGCCGTAATTTTTATGAACTAGCACGAAACTGTTGAACCGGAAATTCTTTGTACGCACTACAAAATATCAAGACACTGCTTGAATATTATAAATGTTGGGTCTACGTGAGCTTTAAGTACCTGGCAGTCAAGGTAATTTTAGTTTTCAGAGGTTAGTGTACTTTAATAATTGGTAGCAGTATATTGTCTAGATTTCTTTAAACAAATGAAACAAAATTGTCGTTATTTCATTAAATCGATATGACGAACTGAAATTCTAAACAGGTTTATTATAAAGAATGAGTATGATATAAATATTTCGATAATATTTTAAATAGTAGTAATAAATGGATTAAGATTTTGAGTAGTAGTAAACCACATCTCACATCTGAAAATACCGTCTGCAGGACTCAGTTTCTTTTAAAACAAGAAATAGCGTATAATTTGGCTACACAGTTGCTATATTATTCCTCACATGAACTTTCCATATCGTATAACTGTAAAGAAAATTTGTTAGCGTGATTTTCGTAGATCAGTAGAATGCCAACTTTATGCTGTAGTGGTCCGATCTAAAAAATTTGTTCGGAGATTATATTGCTGCAATGGAGAATAATCTATGCTAAGTCTCGCAGGGAATCGATATCTCAAAACAGGAAAACAATTATCACACAGACAGATAGACGGACATGGCTAAAACGACTCAGCTCGTCGCGCTGTTAATTTATTTACTCATATTTATATTTTATGGGATCTACATGTTTCCCTTTGGTTTTTGCAAACTTCGCGGTAGACTTAATATACGCTATTCAAAACATAAAAACATAATAACTAAAGTCGATTGTTAGTTCCAGTAAAATCGAATGGAATCTGATACATATATAATACATATTTTTACTTCAATTTTATACAGTTTTTTTTAATTTCGTTAATTATCGATAATTTTTATAAACGATTTATTATCGATAAATACATATAATACATGTTTTTACTTCAGTTTTATAAATTTTCAAATTTCGATATTTATCGATATTTTTGAAAACGATATTAATCGATAAATTTTAGTAATCGAAAATTGTTTATTCGATTTCTAGAATTTTTTGTCTGGTTATTAATGAGTACAAAATAACTCCAACTATAATTACTGATAGTTATCGAATTTCTTATATTCTATTTTCTTATTATTTTCAGATAATAGTTACATATTTTTTACTTCAGTTTTATCAAAGTTTTTTTTGAATAAAATTCTATAGTTATCGATAAATTTAACTTAAAATTTCTAAAATTTTTCGTCATGTATCGAATGGTCAAATTGACAACTAATGAGGAGTTCGAAGTATTCGTCCTTGAGATCTCCTTTAACCAAAACCGGCATTTTTAAAAATTATTTTAGATATTCCTTCAAAAGTAATAAGTCCTTTAAATGTTTAGCCATAGCACCCAGTTAAAGTGCCTCACACAACTTCTTTGGCGACATAAAATTAAAGAACTTTGCTACGTGCCTTCGCCTCCACTTAGCGACTTTGCCGCAAACCAGCCAAGCGGTGACCTGCACGCCTAACGCAATTGTCGTCTTGCTTGTCGGTGGCCTAGAAATTTAGATAGGCCAATGGCGCTAACTGTCGCACCTGTAACACTAACACGCATACACCAAAATTTTGCGCAAGTGGAGCAAATCTAAAAGTTATATTTTACACTTTCGTGAATGAAGCAATTTCCAAGCGTTCGCCATCGTACGAAAAACTCATAAAAACTAATGAAATATGGTCGTGCGAATGAGCGGTTGGCCCGGCGACTGCTCTGGTCAAGTTACGTGTGCTTATACTTGAGTGTGCGTGCGTGTGTGTGTGTGTGTGTGCATAGTTGTGGCAGTGGCAAAACATGAAAATCCACTTGTCCTAATGTCCAATCATTTTAATATAGTAGAAGAGTATGCAAGGAATCATGCAATGAATAGTCCGACCAACTAAGGTGATAATAATTTTGCGACGCCAACAACAAGCGCCAACGCACGCACACATACACACATGCTTTTTTCTGTCAATGTGTTTTCGTGTATGTGTGTGTTGCTTGGCTTGGCGTTGCGGCGACAAAGTGGGAAATGAAATGAAAATTGATTTTCGTGCCCGTTTCTTCCTCTGTATTAGTGAATTTTTCTAAGTTTTTATGATGCCTCGGAACAAAAAAGCATTTAAGTGAAATGGCAAATGGTTTTAGTGCACTTTTCACAAGTTTTTATGACCACAATTACTTTAGATAAAATTCGAAATGTGTTGAGGGTGGCAGCACTACTCCTAAATGGCGAAATTGAAGTCACTATGTCAGTTTTAAAGCGCGCAAAGTTTTGCCTTGGCAAAGTAACTAATGTGCATTATTCGGTATAGTTGGACATTTATTTGATGGACGGTGATTCTATTAATGCAAACTTTTAGTAAAACAAAGAAAAAAGTATATGATTTGTGCCTCACGTTATTTGAGCAAATATCTGCACTGTAGAAGTGAAGAAGATTTCAGTAGCGTCCATGGGGATAGTAAGGAAAAGAGTAATATGTTTAAGCTAGGCTTCAAGTAAAATGTTTAGAAGACATATTTTTCTGTGAAAACTCATAAAAACTCTTAAACAGGCATAGGATCCACATACCATTTTCGCTATGGTTGTTTGAATACTTCGAGAATTAATATTTTTTCTCAAGATTGCAAAAAAATAATAATAAATATTTTTTTAGCCGCTCCAAGTCTATATAGAGATATATTAAGATACAAAATATAAATGCACATGTATACATTTATAAATGTATGTGTTGTTGCCTTAGTGACTGCTATTATTCTGCTGCATTGCTCCCCGAAATGAATTGGGCTACTGTGTCGTCGCTGTTGCAGTCTTTGCACTTGTCAACACAGCGGTTGTTGCTGTTTTTGTTTTTATTTTCTATACTAGCACAATGCTACGCACTTTTTGCAGCAAGTGTTTGCACAATAATGCATGGTAAGCTGAAGTGCATATACATACGTGCCACATGTGATGTTGCGCACGGTTTACTTTTCACGAGGAGTCTGCAAACACTGGAGAATATATGTATATATGTTTACATATGTACTTGCAGAAGTGTATACATTTATATTATTATAAAGCAGTGAAACTGCATGCAGCGCTCAATGAAAAAATATATTTTTTTATAATATTTTTTATGGATGCAAGCCAACTGCAGCGCTGTGACATTTGCACCCCAAACTGTGTTGAAACAAAAGGGTTCATATTTTTTAAGAAGACGCAGGTATATCTGAAGTGCAACGTATATGTGTTCCCCACACACTGCTGTGCTCGCAAGCGTACACTTGTGTTGCCGCCTGTGGGTATGCAATGAAATCATGAAATATTTTAGTATGTGTGTCCTTATAGGGGGTTGGCTAGGGGTGTTGTCAGCGTCACTTGAACTGCTGCTGCCAATCAAATACGTTGTGTTCTATGCGTTTTCCATGGAGTATGCCTGACATTTTTAAAATATACGCACATCTGCGTTAATTAGGAAATGCGTATGAGTTACCGATACCCCGAAAATTAGCGAGACGCTCATACGCAACCCTGTTTTGTTTAAGAAGGGATTTTTGCGTAATTAAAAATTATTTGTATGCTTTATATTGAAATTTATACGAGCTCAGGGAATTTTTTTAGGGTATTTCCAAGGAAATTTCATGATGAGACTGAAAAATGAATAGTTAAAAAAACACTAATATATATATGTATATATGTATGTATATATTTACCCTGAACCCTATATTAAATTTGCCACGATGTTTGTGACAACTAAAAGAAAACGTTAAAGACTCTAGAAAATATACATATATATGTATATAATGATTTATGTCTGTCCATCGGTGGTCCGTCCGTCTTTTATACGCGAACTAGTCTTTGAGTTTTTGAGATTTTGGTTTAAATTTGACAGACGTCCTGTGCTCATCAAAAAGCAGCTCATCGGTCGGAATCGGCGGCATCGGACAAATATAGCATATAGCTGCCATAAAAACTGAAGGTTTGACTTCAAGTGCATGTATGGAAAACCTTTTCGGGGAATTTGACAGACATTAATATCCAAGGCATTGGTTCGTGAAACAAAAAATATTGCTGTGAAGGGTATAATAGCTTCGGTGCAGCCGAAGTTAACGATTTTTCTTCTTTTGGATTCAATTTAGCATGTCTTTATAATATTCATCTAGGCAAGTGGATCGAACGCCATTTTTAGCATGATTTCTGATCGGAAACTCTTATAAGTTGATTTGAGTCCTTTTTCTAAGGAGTTCAAAATGCCCAAGGTAGTTGGAATATATCACATTTATCATTATTTATTAGATTTATAATGACTTACTTAAGCCTACACATAAGTACATGCACGTTAATGGCTGTCGATGTAAAGGTAGCACAAAAAAATCGTCTGGTCTCTACCAGAATAAAGTTTTTCTGTGAAGAAGAAGATGGAAGCACTTAAGGAAGTAAATTTCCATGATGATGAGGTCAAATAATGTAATCTTTTAATTTAATGCCGTTTAATTATTGTATATAAGCTTCACTACACTGCTTTATAATGCGGCTGCCCTTAGCTATACATATTTTATATTAAATCATAACCATACATTTACGCAGATATTTATAAACCACTATACGCCTCATCCTACTCTGCATTGCAAAAAAGATCGCTCGTTTATGCGATTATCTTGAAATTTATGACAAATATTTGTAATAATAGCTTTGATAATATGTGATAACAATCAAAAGGAACGGAAAGAAAATATAATAAAAGCACAACTAAATTGACAGGCCGAAGCGTAGAGGGATATGCCAAACACATGCGAGTAAATGGTTTACCCTCAAATGCGGCGGCAAAAGATTTGGCTCAACACTAATCCATAAAAATAACTTCGTTCCCTTATTAGAAGCAAGCTTTGCAGCTTTTGCCAAAAAGATAATTTGCATTTTTATGATACAATTTCTTTAGATTCTCCTACACGGTATTTACACTTCGCCACGCGTTGACCGGAATGCGCAAACACACACACAGAAAATGTTGAGTGTGCAGAGGTTGAGTGTCCGGATTTGGCTCCTATTTAAATAAGTTTATTCACATATTCTCATATGCATAGAAAATCATATAAAAATAATAGCTTTTTAGCGGTATTTGAGTGTTTGAGCGGTTGCCAGCATTAGGGTGTGGTGTCATAATAATTTTAGGCATATTATTTGCGGCATATTTGAGATGCCAGTATGTAAAGTTTTTTCTTGCCTCTTTTGCTGCGGTGACAAATCGTAATTGGTTATGGTGGCTTGGCAATAGGGGCAGTTCATGTTATTTTTTGAGTTGCCACAATGTTTCGTGCGTTTATTAGGGTAGCAGCGTAAGTGTTGCGGAGTGCCTTCTCCAAATTTACATATAATTTATGTCTTTGTTGTTGTTGTTTTTTTTGGCATAACATATTATTATATTAAATAGATACTTGCGCAAAAATCTGTGCTGAAAATTGGCTTGCGTGGCAGTTTGGAATGTTAGGCGCAGGCTGGCAATAAATTCAAGCACCTTTTTGCACAGACCGCTTTTATTAAAATTTGCAATTCATAAGCCATATGTTTGGGTATTTTATGACTAAATTATAATTTTTTAGGCGCATTAATGACAGCAAAAGGAATTTAGATAGAAAAATTATTGAAAAATATTTTATCGTTATTTCCAAAAAAACATAAATAGCTGCATATTAATACTTGATATATCATAACATAGTTTTAAGAAAATAAAATAATATTCAATATGTAAAAATATATATATATGTATAAAAATATTGGGTAGTCGAAAAAGTCGTATTTTGCCAATAGATGTCGTTGCAGTCGTATATCTCCAGTGCTAGCAATCACATTGTGTCATAGCAAATAATGTTGGGAAAGTGAGATTTTAAATACTGGAACTTTGAAAAATGAGCGAAAATAATTAAGAAATTCGCAATATTTTGAAACTTTTGTATAAAAAAGAGAGAAATGTCAAAGAAATTTGGAAATATCGAAATTTCGACTTAAATTCACGGAATAATGTCCCTAGCGGAAAAATAGCAAGAAGTGGTCGAACAAAATTGCACATATTTGTTTATTTATTTACAATTATAAATAAAAAAAAAAATTAGTTGAAGTTAGATTTGAAATACGAGAAGAGTTTTTCGACTACCCAATATTGTCATATCTGCAGATAAGCTAACAACAGTTAGTGCTCAGATCTCTTCTCAGCGTAACAGTACGTAAAAGCGAAAGTTTCCCCAATTACCAAAAATCAATTTCAGAATGTCCTTGTGAGCCATACAGCCGTATTTCAAGAAGAGAATAAGTTTCGAAGAGTGAAAATATTACGGTTTTGGAATTTTTTAAGTACTGCCTCACATCTTCGAGGATAAAACTCAAAAATCAGTTATAAAAGTCGTAAAATTAAGCTAAGTATTTAGATTAAAATCTGAAAGTTGAGATTATTCAGAAACAAAATATCCTTCTCTTCAGCAATTTTCATTATATCTAAGCATCACTGAGAAAATCAGACAATCGTACTATATACTGAAGAACTTCACTAACCATGCACTGATTTTAGTATAACCCTCCACATCATTCAATCGCATGCCACTTAAAGCGCTTTCCAAAACCCTTTACGTAATAACCTTAAGCCCACCACACGATTTCACACTTTATACCAATTAAGTAAATTGTGAAGGGGAAAAAAATCGCAGCCATGAAAAATGCGCCGAACGGAAGAGCCTTCTAAGCGTCCGCTAGTGCTCAACTCACTGTCGTCGCGTATCAGCAATGGCGTCAATCAAGCTAACGGCAACCAAGCCGCCGAAGAACAATAACTAGGCAAGAGTAAGAGTATGCGGTTATGACGATGAGCGCTTTCGGTGCTTCCTTGCCATAACGGGAAATGAGAGTTCCGCTCCGACAACAGTAGCACAAGCACAAGCAGCTGTGTGGCAATGGCAGCGACGGCGGCGGTAGCGCCAACGGAAAGTGGCAATATGCCGCTGGCAAATTGAAATGATGGCAACACTCACAGTGCATTTGACGTACTGATGCGTTGACAGGCTAAGCGCAATTTCTTTTTGTTTCATTTTGCGGTTTTATTGCTACGTTGCAGCGTTTCGCGCTTTCAATTTAGCGCCAGAGTGCGATCAGCAAGCGCAAGAAGGTAAGCGCCGCGCAATGGGCTCTATTGTGTTGCACTTCCTTTCGATGGAATGCAATTATGGCTGATGGTCGGTTGTGTATTGGTGCGTATACTTTTGCATATGTGTGCATGTTTGGGCTAAAAGTGGCCACCAACTGCTTGAAATTGATTTTGCATTGCCTTCGTAGTGTCAGTGTCTTATGAGTATACTCAGCTTGGCTTAAATAAATTAAATTTGGTGGAGCAGAGCATTGGGGATTTGATACACTAAAATTGGTTTTGTAAATTCAGTCACTTACATATTTATACTCATACTCTTATTCTTATTCATATTCATACTTAAATTTACACTAATATTTTTATTTTTTATACCCATATCTATATTTATATCCAAACTCATACTCAAATTCATATTTATAATCGTATTTATATTCATACTTTTATTCGTACACATACTCATATTCATATTTCTACTCTTACTCAAATCCTCATTTACCAATATATATAGAGTCTTCTGCGTATACCTACTCAATTTCGCTTCTGTTTTTCATTTAAAAATTCATTTTCAATTATCTTGCGCCTAGTGAAAATTTACATGCTCACCAGGACGTATACGTAACATTTGAAAAATAACCAATAACGAAGTTCTTCTCACTTTTCTCGACTAAATAAGCATTGAAAATATTACAACATCAGGAACAACATAACATTTCTACAAAAATCTGTTATTTTTACGCCTCATCAACAGCCATTGCATATAAATTATCATTTGTAATTACTCGCTTTACAAATGCACATTAATTACAACCATTTCTATCAACTTTAGCAGTTGTCTAACTCTCTGTATATTTACAGCCTACACACACAGAAGCGCGGCTTACATGCCACAAATCAATAAACGATTTGCTGGCATATTTTCTACATTTCATTCGTCGGCATTCCACTTGGTCCATAAACATAAATCAACTTGATAAGTCTATAAAATAAAGTTTATTTATTTTTCGTTACGTAGAATCTTGCACCACGTACACACACATAAGTCTTCATTAAGGCATGCTGGTAGGAATGAGGCCGAGGTGGAAAGCTATAAAAATTATTACAATGATAGGACAGGCAGGCAGCACGCCATTACAGCTTTATTGGTTTCAACTCCGTAAGGGAGTAGAAGGCAGGTGGCATAATTGTGGTAGAAAGAGGCGCAGAAAAAGGAAAATCCATTACAATAATAACAAATTTTGTATATTAGTGTATGGAAATAATAGATTTTCGGTTTCATAAATAATTGGAGGGAGGTTCGGCTGTTCCTTTCATTTAATAAACTATTTAATTTATTTTAATAATTTTTGTAGTTCAAGCTATAATATTTAATATTATGTTATGTGTTTCTAAATATTTTCTTAAAACATTTTTTCGTCTAAAAATATAATCAGCTCGTCATTTCATTTCTCTCGTTGTCCAAGTGCAAGTCCAACATCTACTCTTGTCCTAGCTCTACCTTGACATTTTACACGCACAGTAACTTACTTATTCCTTTATATATACCATACATACATATATAACACAACATTTCTATCTTCGTTTGTAATTTTATTTGCCACAAAGTGTTCCATTACACAATTGCTTTATTAATGTAATAAAATTAACGGTTGTTAAGTTTTATTTGGGGCATTTAGGGCCATATACCTGTTGGTCCTTTAATGGTGTGCTAATATTTATGAGCCTACACTTTCGGTACTTCTGTAATATCGTATATTCTTACCAATATTATCGTTATGCTCCTATTGCATTGCATTTTGTTTCGAAAACTTTGTTATTTATGACCTAACCGGTGAACTCTGTGGATAATGTGGGTACACACGATATACTTGGGAGCTTCTTGTAGATGATATGTTTAAAAAATACAGTGTTTTTAGATTTAGGCAACATTTCTAAAATATGCTTACGAAGGTATTTTAAGAATCCTTGAAGTTTTGAACCAAAGATTTTAATATTTTTTTGACTCAACTTTCTAGCTTTTTAGGAAATCTACCACTTTTAATTGTTCATTTAGCCTAACCACATTGAGGCTACGTCTAGGCAATAACTGTTTACTACAAATTTCTAAGCAAACCCCAAGAATAGGCTGAGCTAATTGAGCCCATATGGGCGGCAGTCCTACCTACGTACCTTAGAACAGAACTCACTTCGGATTTTCCAGAACCCTAACTAATCGAATTCATCCTAAAAGGCAGTTCAAAAATCGTTAAGATATTCAAAATGATCAAATGACAGGGCTTCGTCTTCCAACAAAGCTAGACCACACACATCTTTGATGACTCGGGAGAAACTGGCAGAGCTTGTCTGGGAAGTTTTGATGCACCGAACATATATCCGTGATCTTGCACCATCAGACTACCATTTGTTTCGGTCAATTCAGAATTTTCTTAATGAATTAAAGTTGGCTTCAAGAGAAGTCTGTGCAAGTCGCAATTTTTCGACGAGAAACCAGAAAATTTTCACACTAATGGAGTAATATCTCTAGCGAAAAAATGGCAAAAAGTGGTCGACCAGAATGGTGCATATTTGGTTTATTAAAGTTCATTATAATTATATAAAATATATATATTTGAATACATATCGGTTATCTTCAAAACTAAAAAAAGCTTCGTGAATTATAGATAGGGAACTTTGCTCAGCCAGCGCAAAACACAACGAGGGCATCTAATACAATTTTAAAATTTAAACCGAAACCCGCAAATAATCGCCAAAACCCATGCTTCAATATTTCTTATTATTGTTGCACTTTTCAACCATTCACTGCAAATACAACAACTCGGCAAGCGCAATTGTCACGTCGTCAAGGACTTATAACGAAGATCAAGCGACACGAACGGGCAATGGACTGCAACCAAAGCAACGCATCAAAACGAAATACCGAGGACAAGCAGTGGATTGACATGCGAGCCAAACATATATACACTCATACTTACACACACACGCTTATGCAAACAAAATTTGTGTGTGCGCGGTGTAAATGCAAAAGCTAGTCGCTGGTAGGATAATGCAGCACGAAAGCAGCAAAAAACAGTAAAGCTGCTCGCCATGACACGCGGCGGTGGATGGATGGCTGAAAAGCTGGAAAAGCTGCAGCTATAATTGGAAAATCAGCTGTAAATAAACATGACAATGGAAAAGGGGGGCATAGTGCGCCGATTTCTTCCCACACATATTTACATATGTGTGTTGTTGGCGGTTTTCGTCGTCAACTGCTGGTGGGAGTCACATAAAACAGAGGTTGGCATATTCGATTTATTTTGGGGCATGTTGCCGCAGCATATACGCCAGTTGTCACGTGAAAGATGCGCATATATAGCCGAAAAGTGTACTCCATATATGCATTGACTTTCGACACTGTGGCCGTCGTCGCCGTCGTGGCTGCTGATTGAAGCACGTGTCAGACGGATTAAGTTGTTTCGTGCTAATATTCGTGCTGCCAAGCCAAACATGATATGCAATATTCCAGCAAAATTATGCTCGTAGGGTAAACACGCTTTCATCATGTGCAATATACTTCGATATAGATATAGGTATAGATATAGATAGATATAATTTTGTGTCTGGCACTCGATAGGCCGCCAAAATGTTTCCTCTTTCACGCAAAGGCGCAGCGCCAGCTCGTCTTTGATATACCTCACGCACACAAACATAATCAGTTATATATGATTTGATTTACTGGGAAGAGGAAGAAACATGTGTGGCCACTCACAGATGGAGTCACTTATGGCATCGTGTTGTATGCTGCGTTATGATTGAAGCAGGATTTACATAAGAAATTTTCATTCTCACTTTCGTGGATTTGTTGGATGGCATTGGGTGGCCTTACAGTAAAATCAGACTGATATTAATAATTTGAAAGAAATTCTAAAGATGACCCACCTCACTCTCTGGTTCAACCCCATCGAACAATATTTTTGACTAAAAATTAAAAGGTATAAACAATTTTTTTACTTCTTCATTTGCTTTTATATTCCTAACTATTTATATACTGTTCAACAAAAAACCAATAAACAACCAAAAAACTGCTGTCACTTACCTTGAATGGCATTTGCTAATAAGTCATATTTCTCTTAAGTAAATATAAATTTATGAGGTACTAAATACTCATTAAATGCGCCACAAAAATTAACGGAACATGTCAAGGCAGCCAGACGAGGAGAGTGCTTGTCCACAAAAAGTTGCACAAAAAAGGCTCAACTACTCCTACACACACATACAAACAAGCAAAATAAAGCACAAAAAGTGGCATCAACAGGCAGCGCAAACGACGACTACGCGGTTACGGTGGCGCTACAGAGACTCCCCTTTAAAAGTTTAACATTTGTATTTCTTTGTAATGCAATTTCTGCCATTTGATTTCACATCCCCCAAAAATCAGCGTGCCATACATTAGAAGGCCGAGCGCTCAAGTTATTTATAGCGCACATTTTACATGCCTACCCACTTAGTACCTATCGGCGACCTTTGTGCGACGCCCAACAATGCTGAAAAACGGACATTTCTCGCCCACTAAAAGTTTGCCGACACACATACATACGCACACAAAAAGGCACAAATGACTAATATGCCAACGCGCTTCCTGTTTTGGTAAACAAGCGTGTAATACAAGCATTGCTGAATAAGAAATATTTGTTAAGTAACAAATGAAGTATACTTTCAGGCATACAGCCATTTTGTACCACGCCAGGAGTGCTGTCAACTTAAACTTCAATTTTAATGGCGCAAACTTTTCACTTAAATTGCTTGGTTGTTTGAACGCGGAGAAGTGCATATTTCTTTCTTTCATGCGGATGTCGGCGGGAGTTGTTGAAGATGTGGTTATTGGGAAAAAGTTAATACCATTGATGAAGTGTTTTTTATTTAGTTAGTAATCGACAGGAAGCTGTTTCCATACTTTTTTGATATAAATAATAGTCAGCTGAAGTAACTTATCAGTATACCTATATAATCGCTTAGGTATCTAATATATTGGGTAGTCGAAAAAGTATTTTCGTATTTCTTATCAAACTTATTTATTTCTTAATTTATTTTTTTTATATTTATAATGCACTTTAATGAACCAATCAATATTCAGAAATCTTTCGATTTCATTTGGTTTGAAAAAAGGATCGCTGTTAATTCGATCCATTAAATTTTTCACAGAAAATTCATGTGGTACCCAAACATCGAGCTTCTTTTAGTAGCCAGCCTTTTTTAAATGGTTCAAAACCGTTTGATGACGAATGTTCAGTTTATTTGAGATGCCGTGGCGGCTTATGTGACGGTCCTCGTCAACCTTTTCCATAATTTCTTCGACTTTTTCAACGAAAGGTCCACCAGAGGGAAATGCATCTTTATACAAAAATTTCAAAATATGGAGAATTTCTTCATTATTTTCATACATTTTTAAACAGCTGTAACAATTTTTTAACTTCTTCAAATCTGGTCTTACTTGAGACCATTAGTCACTATCGAAATATACTATATATTCCAAAGACTACCTTTCTATACATTCGACAACGCGAAGGGCTCACCACGACACACTAGGTCTCCTCCTAGAAAATAATGTCAGCCTTAAAGTATATTATGTCAGTAATGAATAACACCCCCTTCCCCTTTATTGAAGTGCCAGCAAAGACTCACTTAAAAAACGTAATTAAAAAAGCCAATTAGCCCACAGCCTTTCTGAGCGCCAAATTACGCAAAGCGTAAGCAGAGTTAACCAAAATAGTCATCTATGAAGCTAAAACATTTTATGGCGCCTGAAAAAGGTGCTGATAAGCGCTGAGCACGTCCATTTATTATTAAATGAGCAGCTATGCTTAGCGCTACTGCAATCCTACATACCCTCGAGCACAGCAAACACTCAGGTAAAACAATGTTCGGCAAGCAAACGAATGTGGTCACAATCAGGCAACCCAAAAAAAAGGAAACACAAAGCTCGCACACATACAAGCAGTTAAGTGCATGAGTACGCATACATTTGCGGTTTACCAGTTGAAGAACACGGCGCTTCTAAATATAAAATCAAGCTGAGTGGCGCATATTCTGTGCAAACGCAGGTTTCATAAGCCAAGGCGCACAATTGTGTTGGTGTTTGGGTGTGCGTGTGCGTGCAAATTTGATGTGAAGTGACGTGTTGTGATGGGTGATGGGTTGAGCTGCGCTTTCGAGTGAAATGAAGCGCAAGTGCTAATGTGCAGATAAGCTTTATGACGCCTGCGGTTCGCGCTCGCCTGCTTGCGATCGCCAGCAACAACCTGAGCAGTCGGTGACTAGCAATTGCTAACATACACCGCGAACTCTAACACACTTTACTTCGCTATCAAATTTAGCTAGTACTCGGGTTTTCACTTAGTTTATCGCGCTTATGCATTTTTTAATTTACCTTGTTGCTTTTTATTTGCGCTCTGTCGCGCTACTTTACCATCAGTTGGCACGCACGTTGGCACTCGGCGTAAGTGGCGACCGCAGAGTGCCATTTTACCGTCAACGCGACCGCTTTAGGCGCCGTTTTCCATTTGCGGTCGCCGCGCTCCGCTGACTGTTTGTTGCCATTTCCGTTTCCGTCTGATAATGAACCTCCTTCTAGGTGCTGCTGCATTTCACGTGCCGTTATCTAACGCCTTGTATACATGCTGTTATATATTTACGTGTCCCTGGCTTTTATGTTTATTACTTTACTAAATTTAAATTAATAAAATTATTTTTATGCGCCTTAGTCGAGTTTTTTTGATGTTCGTCGCCCACTTTATTGCGCTTACCGCGTGCAATCAGCGCTGCTCTGGTTTATTTAAATAAACTCGCATAAATACTTGGATTTGCCGCGCCGCTGGCTTTCAACTAATTCTCCGCTTAGGTTTGCATTGACTGTTTCTTAGCTTATGGCGGTTTGTGGTCTCGAAAGCCATTTATGCCTACGTAATATACGCGCAGTACGTGCGAGTTTATTCCTATTTACGTCGCCTACGTGTGCCTATTAAGCGTAAAGTGTTTTGTAAATAAAATTTGTAATTTTATTTTTAGGCATCTCACTCAAATACAACTCAGCACTTACATACTAACCGAGATACTTAGAAATACAGTGCTTTGCTCTATGAAATGCAATTATGTGGCAATAGCCTCATCATCCATATTCGTTGAAAATTATGAATAGTGGGGAATAAGTATTCATTATTACCAATAATATATTCAACAGTAAAATTACACTATACGCCAAAATGTAGGCAACAGTTAGTATATTTATAGGTAATGTGGGGGTTTATCATTCTCAAAAGCACACAACAGTCCAGATTCTGAATTGCTTAAATATTTTAATAATTATTTAGAATATGTCTTCCAAAGCTATAGATGGGAATTCGAAATATTTTCGAATCTAGATGGGGAAAAAGCGGCCGAGCGTCTAGCAGGTATATAAGTGCTTGGGCAGAAAGCAAAAACTTTGACGCGCGATTTCTCGGTTTTTCATTCTTACGATTTTTCTTAATCTGCGGAGAAAAGCTAAACGTGTATGGAATTGGGGAAAAAAATTTGCGTGTGATATTTAAATATATAACTATAAACCCCAGAAATTTCGCTTTAATCAATTATTTCTTTCCCTACCAAAAAAATCACCAAAAAAATCCTCAAAGAAAAATAAATTTTTTGAAGCCTCTAAAACAGGCTCCCCTCTTAAATGGCTGTAAGTCAAAAACTATTATAGACATCAATTTAAAATTGTAGTATGATATTTTCAAAAATATAGATATGAAAATATGATAAAAAAAGGCTGATTTTTTTTTAATTTCACACTAGATGTGACACTTAATTCACTTGACAATGTTTGATGGCATCACAAGCAGTACTCACGTGCTCACCACATTCGACTTTTATGCTAAAAAGTTTTGTGTCGATTTGGAATGTGAACTTATGAGCTTCATATCGGCTTTTGTGAACACATGAATCGAATGTAATAACTAAAACCATATATTTGAACCCTTCCGTACAATCCTTTCTGTTGGAAGTAGATTAAAGGTTGGGTGCTCTGGTGTACCACATTTCCAGCATACAGACGCACTTTACTTAAACGCTCACTTCCTTTTCTTTTCTACTATCTTCTGCTATCCTCTCACTTTTTTACCCTTTCTTCGCGCACGCAGCAAACAACGTAATTGGACACGCTTCCTACGCATAACTTCAAATAATTTCATAGTCACTAAGCTTACCTTTGAACCTCATTAAAATTTTATGTCGTAAATGAATAGCTTGTGTCGAGGGAGTGTCAAAAAGTTTGAAGGAAATTTTTCCGAAATTTCAATATAGAAATTAAACATAGCGCCAACTTCAATTTGCACTACAAAAACATGCACACTCAAAAGCACACATAACTTTTGAAGGTTTTGTTAGCGCATTCAGGCCACAGCATAAGCTAGTTGAAGCAAAAAATTGAGATAATAAATTTGGATATCCAATTGCAGTGGCGTTATAATTAGTGTACGTGATTCCATTTACATGACGGTAAACTTGGCTGAGAGGCTGCCTTGAAAATTAATGAACACGTATGAAGAGGTGTTGGAGCGAGATGATTTTTCGCAAAAGAAACGGATGTAATAGGTTGGCTGTGAGCTGAGATGTGAAATCACCCAACAAGCAGCATGCCAAACCGGATGTATGAGGCTGATCTCCGGCAGCTGTTCGCCCATAGATGAAAGCGATGCAAAATAGACCCCTTCTAACTGTCGCACTACGAGTGTGGTAATGTGATGCGCCCATGATTTTAACACCCGGCGGATTACGAATGAGTTTCTTCAACAAACGAGCGCTTGTGGCACACTGTATGCCCCACTTGCGCCCTGTTGTTTCACATTTAAAATGAGTTGTGAACAGCACAAAAGCTCCGGTTTAAAACAGACAAATTGCTTGGGCACACAACCGACACTCCTGTACACGCTCAAAGACACAGGCGAAAACGCTTGTCAAAGCAAAAACTTTAAACTCAAATATTGCGTTTGTTGCCAGCAAAATAACGAAGGATTAAGGGTAACAGACGACACACAAAGTGTGTACAGGCCACCCACTTTGCCACGCAAATTTTTCAAAAGCTGCTAATGTTTATAAATTAAGCATAAGATGCCAAGGTGGAATTTTTCAAAGCAACAATAAAAACAAATGCACACAATACATTATGTGACAACTATCAAAGCTGTGTAAACTTCATGCTGCTCCATGGCAGGCACACTGAAGCAGCCCCAGCAGGGTGGCTCGTCAAAATATTTAGTTATGTCAATGGCGTACACTCTTACTGCCGTTACATACACACACATATTCGCAATCTACATAGCCAAACACCTTATATGCTGCCCGCTTTCCTAGGTGTCAAAAATTTGCTGCAGATTCAACACTTTTTGCAGCAGCTTCTCGATCTGCCTCACCAACCCTGCACAGGCTGCGTTGACATGTTACTCCCTTTTGGGTTGCTTTTTCTTTTTTGTCGCGGCGTATATGCTTTTAATTTTCATTAGCAATTTATATGTTGGTCTTGCGTTGAAGTGCACATCGCTTGTACGCCTAAAATTATGCTAATTAATTTTTTAGTTTGCAAAATTAATGAGGCCATGTTATAATGCAACGTTTTATGACAGACGATACTTAGCAGAAAATGAATTTAGTGACATATTCAGACATTTTAAATCGAAGCTTTCATTACTTAAATTTCATTATGAAGTAATATAGAACTTGAGTCAGGTTCTTGATTCAACCTCTCTATTGCGTAGCTTAGAGACCTAGTCCAGCAAGTCAAACAAGCAACTCACCACAGTTATCAACAAAGAAGATACGAATAAATTTCAATAGTCTTGTTGACGCCTTTTATCCGAAAACTACCATGGTTCCAACCATTGATAAATAAATAAAATTTAAATAAAGAGTTACCCATTTAGTGGTTACCTACATTTTTTAAGGAAAAAAACGACAAAACTTCAAACTTAATGGGGAATGTTTATTACGATTCGAATGAACATTCTTTGGCATTTATTTTTTCATGAACATCTCTTCCAAAGTTTGCCCGCTGCTACGTCTTAGATAGTCCATCCGTTGTGTCCTATTTTCGAGGACCCGTTTTGAGTATTTTGACTGGCAACTGGCGAATGACACACGTGATGTTTTGCTCCAAGGTCTGAATCGAGGCGGGATTGTCCGCATAGACTTATGACTTTACATACTCGCAGAAGTAAAAGTCTAACGATGCTCACGATCTTGGTGAGCAATCGACCGGCTCTAAGCGTGAAATTATCGGATCTTCTTGAAACAATGTCCCTTGGGAAGGTCGAGCGGTTTTAGTTCTTGCATAAGCTGTATGTACAAATATATAGTATATATAGATACCATAATTTACAAATGAAAATGTTTATTGTGTCTTTCCTATAAATATCTCCCGATAGTCATAAACATATTTTTGCATGAATAGTTTTCGAAGTCAAACGCATTAATATCTCCCAGCAGTTGTTGTGTGACAATAACACGGCCATAAATTTTATAACTAGCTTTTTATAAACAAAATTCGTATGTGGTGGCAGCAATAAAAAGCGTTAATAAATTTGTGCAACACATGGCAATCAAAGCATGAAAAATGCACGCTTTAATTCACGAGCGCGCCAAATCGCTGGCCGCAGCTAAAAAAGAAAAATAATAATAAACTCCATGGAAATGAATGCAAAAAAGCTAGACGCCAACGCGCAGCTGTAAATTTTTTGTTAGTCAAAGGCAGCGACTGTCGCACAGCTTACGACCGTCGCACCGTCTGCCGCAGCATGTTTTCATCATTGTTGCCAATTTAAGTGCAAATGTGGCTGGTGACCTTTTTTCCTGCTTTACTCTACACATTTGATACGCTTTTTCACGCTTTCCGCCCACACTATTTAGCAGACGGTCAGCGCAACTAATGCAAATGAGTGTGTGTGTATGCAAGTGCGGCTGTGTTAGTAGCAAATATGAGGGTACTCTGTCTGTGTGTGCGCAACATATTTCCATTCAGTTTAATTTGCCGCTTTCAATTTTCAACGCCCAAGTGCCCAGTGTCAGCGTCTGCGTTCGTGTTTGGGGTCTGCACCACACAACGCAGTCACTTTCACATGCATTGCATACCAGAAGGCGTAGTTGCATGGCATCTCCGCAGCAGCAGTTTATGCTGCCTTGTTGTGTAGCAGGAATATTTTTTCTCTCGTCGCTGTATTGGTGTTGTTGCACTTGTTGTGCCGTGTAGCAGGTTTTCTTTTATTTTCGTTACGCATCATAAATCTTAATTGGCAATTGTGTGTTTTAGTCTAACCAGCTCTGCTCCAACTCGATTGCTGTAACTTTTGCTTATTTTTCTACTTTTTCTGTGCTTTCACGCCAAATGGTGTGATTTCGACTTTGCTGTGTAGCTTAAAGTACACATATGTATGAGGGTTAGGAGAGAGTAAATATATATGTATATGTATATATGCGTGTGTGTATTAGTTAAGCCCGTCGCTGGCAAGCTTTTTAATAGTTTCTCCCCTTACGTCCTTTTAATTTAGTCAGTCAGATGTTTATGTGCATATTTGATGGCGTGGTTTAAATAAAAGCTTTGCTTTTTACAATTTTTTTCGCCGTCTCTTTTCATTTTGTTCATCTTCTTGCGAAGCAGAAAATTGTTGCATGGTAAATTAGATTTACATAGTAATTTGAATTTGAATTATCATTAAATTTAGCAGACTTATAAACAGTGGCAACGCTGCTCATGTTTTTTCGAGGATACACTATGATTGGAAGAGGTTGAGGGAAGCATTGACGAAATTTTCGCAATGGAAAGCTATTATTATAGAAATATCCATCTCGAATTTCAATGCTAAACCAAATTTTCCGATACTTTCGGCATAAAGTCAGCCACAGTTTCAGGGGTCCACCAATTCGGTATCAGAGTCCTTGAAAAGTTATAGTCCTATTTCAACAATTTTTGGGTATAATTTGAAATACTTTGAAGACACTTCATTCAATTTTGATTTGCATATAATGTAAACAAATCAGGTGGTATATGAAAGTTTGATATATGGAAAGTATTCGTGGTTGTCAGTCGATTTCTTCTAATAGAAAGTATTGGGTAATCTCACTCTCGACAACTAGTTGAAAGTGATAAACGGAGATTATGAGTGACTTATAGAGTTTGGTCTTTGTTTGTCGATGGAGGACTCTACTTCTCAAATGCCTACTTAGCCCGAATAACACCTGTTGGCAACAGTTATTTTGCGTTTTATTTCGAGGCTGACCTTTTGCTGGAATCTAGTACCACAGATAACCATATTTCGGGCCCCGACAGAGGCGATTAGTCTCATCCCATTAAGGGTTGTCTCAGTCTCATCCGACTGTTGTGCCAAAGATACCTTCGTTGCCCACTTTAGCGTTGAAGTCATCGTGATGGAGGAAGCTCTTACATCTGTGCTCCAAGACCCATAGTAGACATCTTTGGCCAAATAGTCCTTCTCTTCCGTCGGGGAGTGGGCGCAAGTCAGCGATATGTTGAAGAAGTTCGCTTTAATGCGGATTGCGGGGAGAAGTTCTTCCACTGGGGTAAAATGCTAGGTCTCTGCGATGGAGTCTCTCTCCCACCACGAATCCCATACGGAATTTGCGCTTTCTTATATGGTCTTAGTATTAAATGCCACAAGGACCTACTCTTCCCTTTCCATCTCATGTCCGCCGGACATTACAGGTGCATGCCCTTAAATCGTAATCCTTAATATATTTGAGGTAATTTTCATCAAAAGGAGGACCTCTTCTTGCCACAGAGGGTGTTTTTTCCGTGGTGGGTCCCAAACCCAGCGCAATCCCTCTTTATTTTGCTTCAAAACTTTCTTGTAGCAAAACTTTAAGCTCAAAATATAATTAAGGATTTTATGTTGAAATAAAATAAATTGCGTTCAATACACAAATAAACGAAAAAAAAAACATTATGTTCAATGCCATGCCACAACCATCTACGCATAAGCAACAAAAGTGCGCAATGACAAATAAAATTCAATTCAATTGAGAGCAATTCGTGCATTAACATTTTAATGATAGACCAAGCGACTCAACTGTTAGCGACCCAACAACAAATTTACCGCCATGTTCGATTCACCACAAAGTTGTTGCATTTAAAAATTAATTATCGATAATAGGCACGTGTGTTGTACGTGTGAGCGGTGGCACAAATACAAAGGCAACAACAAAAACGCACGTACAATGTAACCAAAGGTCTAGGCGCTTTGTTGTAGTTGTGTATGTGTAGAAATGAGCAATTAAATGAGTGTACCGCACGACCACGTGCCTGTCCAAGCCCGCCGTCGTATCCCGCAGCCACAAAATGGCACAGAATCGATCACTTGCAGTTGACACTTTTTCAAGCGGTTGTGCCGATTTTCAATTTTCACTACAATAATCCCTTCAAATGTACACAGTGAGGTTTGAATGTGACCTTTTGTACTTGCTGCTCTAACATACACAAACACACATACGCATTTGCCAATCGATCAACTAATGCAGTCGGCATATGAAAAGCTTCCGCCGAACTCTGTGATTCGATGCATATTTTCCGTACACTAGTTCATTGTAGAGTGCCATTGTCAGCAGCAGACGTTTCAATTATTGTTGTTGCTATTGTCATTATTGTCACCAGCTGCTAAATACATACACAGGTATACAGTTGTGCGTGTAAACGCACAAAAGCCTGCCTACATCCGGTTCTATGAACTTTTGACCACTTTGTTACTTTCTATGTTCGGTAGCTTTTGTATTGAACTGGATAGCGTGTGTTGTTGTCGTCTCTTACTTTTGTTGTCATCGAACCCATGTTAAAAATATCACAGCACGTACCATGCGCACGGATGTGTGTACTTCCTTGCTATGGCCATTATCCTTGCCAATGCACGTGAGCTTTGTGTTTAGCTTACGAAATTTCTGTCATGTCACAGCATAATTTTGGTGAAGAAAGGAACGGTGCACGGGACCAGTAGTGTGTTAGTATGCTGGGATGTACGAGAGATGTCCTTTCGTCGAAATCTTTGTAAGACTTAAAGAGACAGCACTTTTGAAAACATGTTTCTTTCACTCAGCACGAAAACAAAAAGGTGATGTCTGCAAGTTTCATAGAAAACATATATCATTCGTACCCAGAATTGAAATAATATGGTAATGTATAGACTTATGCAAAACAGTTTCGGCAATAAGGCTGTCTTATTTTCATTAAGACTCCACACAACATATATGTACATATGAATGGTATTTAAAAATCTCTATCGGAACGACTCACAACTATCTCTGAGATTACACTAAAAAACGTGTTTTAAGACACTTAGAAAACAAGTAATACCTGGACCTGGACCTGGCCTAAGATCTATGTTACAACATCGTTTAAGCTTTTCGAAATTAAGGACATATCATCGACATATTGCTCTTTCAGATAACACATTCTTCCATCACTTTAAACGAGTAAGTGATGAAAGCTAACACATAAAATACAGATTCCGGCATTGAATGAAAGTATGGAAAATATTCAACTCAATCCATAACTGATTAATCCGCACTCCAGAAATTTTCATGTAGTAATTGGGTATTCTTCGCAAAAAAATGAAATCACGAAGATTAAGGCAACCAAAGCATACATAATCCCGTCGTAGTGGTCAGCAATAAAGACACTCATAGGGAAAATAAAAAGTTTACTCCAAAAAATATCATATGTGACTTCAAAGCTGCAAATTATAACGTTTTCTGTCTACCATTGTTGCATGACCCCTACCATCTCTTCGTTACTTTATCCTTGCTATTGTTTTAGCTTTCTTTACTATATGGCAACCCCAACTGCCGTTTCAACGTAACTTTGGCGACCTAATCCGCTTAGCTTTTCATTACAATGCTATGAGAAACAAAGAAAAAATATGATAGACAGTCAACGACATGATTTGATTGCCGCAAAATCATTTACTGCAGTGATTTTAACTGTGTTCACATATTTGTATACGCTGAAAAAGCGCAATAACTGGGCAAAAAAAACAGAAAAGCTTGCAATTTGGCTAGTGTAATTTCATAAATTCCATATTTAATAATAAGGGCAGCTGCGCTTGACTTTTTGGTCAGAAAATCTTTTTCCCTTTGACTCTTATTTTGGTGGAAAAACAATTTTTTCATACCCACCTTCAATTTTTGTGGCTACGTGGGTCAATTCTGAGTTGAATTGAAATTTTAATGAAAATGTGGACTTCCTATTTAATTGTTTATTTTATTCTCTTCAATATGCACATCTGAGAAGCTTTCTCCATAATTTTTTTATATGATCTAAATCCATCAACAGTCTACGTAGAATAGTATTTCATCAGTCTTGACATTTCTTAGTTAGAAAAAATGTCTTTCTGATCCAAACTGAAGAAAACAGAATACGATATATATGGAAGAATTGTCTAGTTTTCCAATCAAGCTTTTATAAAGCACTCTACTTTAAGATAGGAACCTGACTCACCTATTTTGTCAACCTCTCAAAGCATCTAACCCCTATGAAATACTACTTTACAGTTAATTGTACATATATACTCATTTCGAAACCATATGACAACACAACCAGCGATTGCAGACTGTAGACACCAGCACTCTTGCATAAACTTACACTCTACGCAGTCACTTAAACATAAAATTTGGCTAGTTGTTGCGACCGGCAGTGTCTGGCATAAGATATCTCGCCAGACAAGCAAATAAAACCACAGCACACACATGCGTACTTCATGCAGAGAATCCACAAGTTCTTGCGGGGCTTAAGCAGCGTAAGTCTGTGAAAGTTTATAAATGCAGATGTCTACGTACAAGCGTTACACAACGTGTCTGCATTTGGGCATATCACTACTTGCCACTACTTTTGCGGCAGACACATGACACTGGCGGTGTTTGTAGCTACTTCTTCAGCACTTCTCATGCAGCAGCCGGGATTATTAGTGCTCTTTTGTGGTTAATTAGTGTTGGTGTAATTTTTACATACATACATATGCACTTTTATATGGACCTTGCCATTATACACGACAAAAACTGCAGGTTTCTGTGCTGGTCTGCTTGAAGCTCTTCCCTCTACCGTGCCTGTGGGAGCTTTTGACGCACTATATGACTCTTTAGTAAGCCATTCTTACAGCATGTAGTGAGAAATCTTAGAGTATACTTACTCGTACGTAAATAAGTGTGTATGCCTTGGAGCTTATATGCGTTAGCCTTCAGCAAAATTGGTGAGTTGTGGATGGACTTTACTACAAAGCATAGTTTTTTATTTTTCTGGTGTCATTGACCTCTTGAAATTTGTTATAAAACTTTACAATATCTTTTCATTACTTTCTCCAAAGGTTGGATTTCAATAATTTTTAGTTCAGACCCGCCAAAAAAGGCTTCAAATTTGCCCAACTCGTCTGTTTTTTAGTTGACTCAGGAATTGTGGCGTTTAACTAAATAACAACGAGATGATTCAGAAAGGTACCATATACTCGTATATAGCTAGTCAGACGACATTGCAAGCTTTTCATCGTAAAAGATAAACTGAAGTGTGCTCAACAAAGTAAGAAGCAGGCTTACTAGCAGATCATAATTTGGCCTAAATTTGGATTCCTGGTCATAAGAACATTTTCGGCAACGAAAAAGCAGACGAGTTATGCACAGCAGGTTCTCTCTTGACGGGTTTGAGGCGTAGACAATACCGCGCCATCGAAGAATGACCACGAAGGAACAAATACCCAATGTGAATGAATAGCTCGGAGCGCTTGTTATATAGTTACAACCAAATTCAAGATAGTAAAACAGATATGACTAAAATAAGCTAAGACAAGAACCTATTAAATAGATTCAGGAAAAGCATATACGTTGTTATATAATACTTTATAGATTATTTCTTTCCCTACGTCTTATTCCTACATAAATTCTTTGTTTTGGCATTTTTTGTCACTACCTTGCTGGCTTTAAGTCGTTGACAAACTTTTTGTAAATTATATCCATATATATATAGTTTTTTGGCTTTTCTTTATGACCCCTAACTAATGGGTCTCATTACGTGGCACATTTACCGTTAAGCGCCTTCTCAGTTGATTGTCAATTGGAATGCCCAAATGTCGGCTGCACACATTGACACCAACTAAGGTGGGAGCGTATATCTTTATGCATTTAGCTCTATAAAAACGACAATCCACCCTCTCATATTGCCGTTCATGACAGACAGCAACAACAAGCGGTCATCATTTTAAGCATCGCGCTGGCGCTATTTCATCCCCCACACAGCAGGTACAAACTCATCAGTCCAATTCATTACGTTTTAGTATACCTTGCAATGTTCTTTATTTTCATTTTATGACCCTCTTTCATACGGTTGAGTATATGTAAGTGTGTCTATGGTGAGTTTTTACTACACTGTTGTTGTTCTTGCTTTTTTATTGTTATTAGTTGCATTAATTTGACCGCGCTTGTTGAGTTTTTTTTCGGGTTTTCCGCTTGACTTTGCGTGCTTTGTCTGACGAACAACCTTAAATTCAGATCCTTTGCGCTTTTCTAATGTTGGAGCGACGATACTGGTGGCTACTTAACGCTTTAACTTAACGCTTAACTGCAGGTCATATAGAGCCGCTGAAGTTCGTGCATTTATGTTTGAAATCTAGTGTTTCAAGTTTCGTAATAAATGAGAACATACCTCGAATGAAACTGGCTTAATATAATAAGAGAACGCGATCCTGATTTAATTACAAATCTCCACAACATCTTGGTATCTTAAGCAGAAGAGTCATCGCTACCTGAACGGAGCATATAGAGTGGCTGATCTCATATCATACACCATTAAGTATAATTTCAGTTGCTACTTTTCAACATAATACTCAAAATTAACCCATCTTCATCTTGATTTGCAGAAAATTTCAACCCTGTTAAATCTGCTTCACACTTCACACTTTTAATATTTCGAAGTTCAGCTAAAAGCGGCTTCAAACTGTAAGCTGAGACACCATAAAAACGAATTTGAACTCATGCGAGTATTAAAAAAAATATACTCTAACAAATCCAAGCTCAACTTCAGCGCCTTTCCAGTGAGTTGCCGCCTTCCGTAGTTGTCTAAGCAACATTAATTGCAGTAATTAAAATTTTCACGCATGAATTTAACAGTGGATTCACGTACGCGTTGCATGAGCTTAATTATATAGTGTGCTTTTATGAGTAGAGACTCATTCGTTTACTCATACTCTAGCACATACTGTTGCTCATATTACCAACTACATATTTTTCATGAATTCAACACTTTTTACAATTATTACTCGAGTCATGTTGTTCGTTGCTGTTGTTGTGGTGTTGGTGGTGGTGGCAGCCATAACGGAAAGATACCACTAATAATAACCATTCTACGGTCTACTCCTTTAATGTGTAGCCATTCACACTTCCTTAGCGCTAATTACTGCCTCATACACACATGTGTTGTTATTGTTGTATATGTTGTTTTTATTGTTTCAAACGTTGTTGTTGTTCAACAAATTATCGTAATTTTTTTTTGTGAAAAGTATAGAGCCACTTTCGTCATTTTCAAAGGATGCCGTCATTTATTTGGCTGTCGACTTGCCTCAAGAAAAATATTTACTTTGTTGTTGTTAGCGTCAAGAGCCGTTGAGTTTGTGCGTTGGTTCTTTACATCCATATGTGCTTTTATATGTGTGTGTGCAGATTTGTTGATGTTGCGTCTTTAATGAATTAAATTAAAATGCTGCTTAATTAACATCATCATCATAACAACACCACATTAGGCCAAATTGGTACACGTGGTGAAACTTAGGGGATGTTGGCAGCAGAAAACACATACGGGTGAAGTAAAAGAATTTTTGAAGATTTTAAAATAAACTCACAGATTTGGATTTCTAAATTTTTGGAGGCTCTCAAATTTTACTCAAGTCTAAAATAAAAAAAATCACAGAAGTCCACTCTTTCTATTTCTCTCTGCATAAACTCAATAATTTATTTATACAGAAGCATACTTTTAAGCGAAGTTTATTATTATAAAATTTTTTCATTTATACAGCACCACCAAGTGAACTTCTCAGCCGGTTTATATATTTATTTTTATATATACTACATGTTTTTTATAATAGTTTTTCAAGTCTCTAATCAATTCCATGACTATCCATTGATATTAAATAATAAATATTTGTATAAAATTTATATTTTTCGAAAATAAATTATACTGATTATTGTACAAAACTGTGATGTTTCTTCAAACGAATATACAATTTGATAGAAAGCTAATTTAAAAAAAAATTCGATATCTGAGATAGTAAGGCTCCTAAACGAGCAAAATTCGCAACTTTCGTTAACGTCATCATATTATAGAAAAAGGTATACTCAAGGCTTCCAATTGGCTATTAAACTCGAATCAGGTGCTTCAGTTGGACGTAATAATTAAGGACACAGTCTAAAAATAGTTTGTACCTTTCCTCAATTATATTAAAATAGAGCCTGCAATAAAATTTTCAAATTACCTTACTTAAACAACAAAAATCCCCAAAAATTTTGATATTTATCAATGAAGGGCATATATACCAAATATAAAAGGCAACATTCAGCAGGGCAACAAAAGCCTGTCATTCCATCACCCGCCACTGACAATAAATATGATTGAACAAGGAAATATGCTACATGAGAAGAAATGCGTGTTCCTCGTTTAGTTGATGAGAGGTCGTTGACGGTACATGTGACTTACTTTATGACCCAAACCTTAGCGCTGTTGAGGGTGAAATGCACTAAAAAGACATTTTTCATACACGCACTAACCCATATGTAGCTGCATACCATATACGGGTATTAACTTAACAGTTGCTCACATACATATATATCTGTACATTTAAAAGATATTTCATGCTTACACTTTTATTGCGCTTGAAAGCCATCCCCCGCTCTCTGCTCCATTATTAATATACGCAATGCCATTTGCCTTACACCTTAACGGATTTACTCTGGAATGACGAGCGAGCGCGAGAGATGAATGATGTCCATGTGTTGCTCATTTGTCGGGATATTGTCATGAATATGTTTCTGTATGAAAAGTCCTGTGATTTGTTCTAAGATTAAGTGTAAGCGTGTCGGAGTGAGTCATACGGGAGTAGCTGAAAGAGTAAATATGTTGAAAGTAAAATATTTTATTTGCAGAAATTTAGAATTAGTTTTAATTTTACAGGAAAAAATATTCAAGAGAATTCCTTTATCTGATATAATTTTTTTGTACACTAATGTGGACTGTTAACTGCATTAAAGTTAGAATTTAGGGTCCTCTTAGAAAGTATTGCTCTGGCTCTATGGATACCATTGTTAATCCAACTATGATTAATGGAGTCGCTGTCTGGTGGACTGAAATTCTCCACTTCTTCGACTGTATTCCTTACAACCTAGAACACCGCACCCTAGAACCTGATCCTGACGGTTCCTTCTCGGTTAACGGTATGGGGTATTACAGTATTTTCTCGGTGAATCGAATTTAAAGGGAAAAGTAGATAGCGGACGGGGATAATGAGTGATGTGTTGAACTTGGTCTTTGTTCGTCAAGTGAGAACTTTATTTCTTCCTCTTTCTTTTCATATATGTAACATATCTTAAAGCCATACTACACACATCCTGCCACTTTCTTCTCAATGGTCCAACCTTTGCGAGACTGAGACGGAAATATTTCGGCAGTCTTACCTCCGTCGAACTAGAACACATAGGCGAAACTGACATTAGCCGCATCAACAAATTTTTGATAGACCCAAAACGCTTTGACAATTTGTAAGGGTTTTTGATCTTCCACAGTATAATAGAGTTTTTTTAGGTATCACAACGGACCAGCGTTCTAATCAGTTCAAGTGAGATACATACCTCTTTGAATCAATCACGTATCATAATTTAACGTACGTGACTTCTAACAACAAAATATTTTTCTCAAAAACCTCAGTATTTTACCTAAATTATTATTTCTCATATCAGAGACGCTCCATCAGAGACATTACCAAATTTTGGCACATTCACGTCCTTCACAAACTTCTTGTACTTTGCGAAATAATAATTAATTACAAAAGTAAACTAATTACACAAATGCAACAGCAGCTGGAGAACCCACATGCTCTTTTAAGTTTCTTTTCCAAGTTCAAATATAACTAGAAATGCAAACTAACGTATATATTTATTTTGTGGCAGCCAAACGAAGTAATCATCATGAAGTGCTTTCATGACAAAAACAGAAGGAAATGAGCGATCGACAGTGGAGAGAGCGAGCAAGTGGTCAAGGGAACTTTAAGCTTTGCACGCACGGCAGACCAACTGCAAACAAAATTCACAAACAAACCCAAATAGACGAGTAACTAACCAAATAAGCGCATACGCAAAATGCACGTCCGCCTCACACACGCACACACACACACTCGCATCGCCGTGTTTACACGAAAACTGCAAATGACATTTTAATAAAAATATAATTTGCAACCAACAGTTTTCGCAAATAAACCCAAACCAAACGTGTGTGAGAGTTTCGCAAACTGCCAAAGTATGAATTGCAGCTCGTTAGCGCCTGCAAGTATGCTACACCAAATTATGGCAAAGTAAAAAGAAACTGCAAATGCTAGTGCCCAAATGGAGAGTTGGATAATGTGGTGGACATTTTTGGACAAATCAAATAGACCACCAATATGATGTTTGCGCTGGACCCAACAGCCCCCTCCACTACCACAAAGAAAGCAAATGCAAACAAATGCAAAAGCGCATGATGGCAAACACCGGAAACTGTCACGAGCATACAAATACATATACAAACTTACTTAGTTGCTTGGAAAGCAGCGAACGTCACAAATATGTCACAAATGATATTTTTGGGGATACATTGGGAAAACACCAAAGTATAGGTAAACATGTGACGTTGCAATCGTTAACGGTAATGACGTATTGTTTGTTCGGTTTGTGCTGGAAAAAATTACTTGCCTGTCCGTGACGTCGTGCGTAGCATGCTCGCTCTGCATCTTGAAATGTTTGCATTAGAAAAGCTATTTCGGTGACTTTTCGTCAGTTTTCTATGAGTTTGCACAAACAACTTATGAAAGAAAAGAAAAATAAATGTTGACTTAAGAAATTGTTTGATCCTTGCTATGTGTTTATTGTTGACTGAAGTGAATATATTTCTTAGCAGCTACATCATTATTAATAAAACTGAAGCCAAATTAAAACACATTACACAGATTTTTCAGTTGGAGGCGCCTAAAGGTACGCTTTGATTTTGAAATAGTTGATATATACATATGTAAGGTGTCTTTAGGGGAAAATTTTATAATATTGGCAATTTAAAACAGGTGGAATCTTCTCGGTTCTGTACAATAAATCAAAATTTGCATTCAATAGGGATTAAGATACAGGGTTCGGTCAGGACAAACATTTTCGCGCGACGTGTTTCGGGTCCGAAAAACATCACAGCCGATTGAATGTTGCATCACGACAACGCCCTGGCCCGCCTTTTTTGTGAACAGCTACTTAACCAAGGCCGGCATCACAATACTTCCGCAGCCGCCTAACAGCCCAGATGTGGTCCCCAGGATTTTTTTTACTTTCTTTGCCTGAAAAGTCCGATGAAAGGCAAGCATTTTAAGACGACAGAGAGGATCCAAGCAGCATGCGCCTCGGCTTTCAAAGCTGTTCTAAAGAATGTCCTCCGTGACGCCTTCGATGCCCGAAAATCGCGTTGGCGGTACTGCATCGACGGAAAAGGAGCATATTTTGAAAGTTTTTAAAGAATTGTAAGGACTGATTCAATCAATTTTTTAAATCGACTCAGTCTTATTACTTTCCAGACAAACCCTGTCTAAGGAACATTCCTAAGTGCATAGTCTGAGGACTGGAATTGCTTGCATTTTTGAGTCGCTGATTCATTTTCTTTAAAAATTGAAGATAGCGTCAATGGCGTCATCAATGACGATTTTCTTCTGGAGGATCGAACCACGTCTTGAAGTTCAGACACACGAAGAAAGTTCTCTGACAGTCATTCATTTGAGAGTGGCCAGAAAAGAGTATTTTACAAAAAGCTCAAGCAGATCACGACTTCTTATTTTGAGTGGAAAGGCGAAAAGAAACATTACCAATGAAAATATCAATACAGCCTTAGCTGAGAGACCCGTCTTTTGATGAAAACCAATGGCGATCGTAAAAACAAATTGTTTGAGTTTTCTTAGTTCTGTAGTACTGAAAAAAGCGGTATGAGCTTTATGAATAAAATCAGAAAATTCAAATCCAAAGGTTTCGCCGCGATATCTTTCCAAAGTAGCTAAAATGATTAAATATATTTTCACTAATTCACGCACCTCCACTTTATCAATAAATAAAAAAGTGTACTTTAGATTATATTTAAAACGACTGTAATTGATTTGGTTTTATACATAATATAAGTAACAATAGTTAACATATATTGTATTATTTTGTTGTAAGTCACTTGGACGACGTATGTATATATATTGACGTTCGGGATGGTTGAAGAAATAAATAACGCGCAGGACCGTTGTCGTTATCGAAAGTATAAGCGAAAAGTGTCCAAAGCAGCGATGATCCAATCCTTTTGTTAGTTAGATAGTCGTCATCTGCTGTGGTGAAATGAAATTTGTCCCCAGGTGTGTTGTATTAGTGTATGTTGTGCAGTGTGGTGTTCTTCGGAGGGGAGTTGAGTTGTACTAAGGTGCACCAGTTTTTCCCGGATAGAGTGGGGGAGGTTTAACTCATTTAAACACAAAGAATATTGATAAATATGTATTTAAAGAAATTATGAAGGAAAACAACTGCTTCAATGGAAAGATCTGGTGAAAAGAAGAGAATTTTTAGCATACTGCGCGTCCTTCAAATGGATAAAAAAAGGTAATGTTAATGCTGATTTTGAACTAATTATATATTTAAAGTCTTGAAAACTACCAAAGCCCCTTTCCATTCACAATAACCCTCGAAAAATAAACATATAGCTGCACACTTAGCCTGTCGCCGGCCAAAAGTCATTTACAACTCATTTATTTCGTTAGTCACTTTCACCAAAAAAGCGCAGCATGTTGCATGCCGCACGTACTATACGTGTGGCTTAACGACTGAGTCATCGTTGCATGCAACGAAACTCAAATGTTTCATATTTTGATTATTATTTTTTTTGTGCCGGCTGTCACTTTCTACAACTTAATTTACGGCAATAAAAGTGTCATAAATATTAGTTGCACACACACTGATAAACATCTAGCTGGATGTAGAACCTCCAGCCATGCATACTAAGTACTCATATATGTACATACATAAATATGACAAGCCATCGCTGTCCCTCAAAATACGGCAACACACACACATATTAACAGCTTTCCACACTTCGTTGCATTTTTCGCCTTTTTCCGTCGATTTTATGCTGCATTAGTGTGTGTTAAAGGCTCTGCTGTTCAATTGTGTGTCTCACCGACTTCGTCCTGTCTAGCGTACACACACACTCATAAACATTCAGTTAAGTATGCAGCAAATGTAGTTGCTCTGCGTTTGTCTCATTGCCGCCCATTTATTATGTCCCGCTGCGCTATCAAATGTCTCCATCTAATTTGTTAATTGTGTTCTACCAAATATTGCTGCCGCGTCCGCATGTTGTCTTCTTCTCGTTTTGTATGTTTCATAAATTAATTAGCACATTTAGTGATACAACCATGCAATAATGGCCAATAATAACTGATAGCCAACTGTTTGTTTATTACCAAAAATTAGCGTTGCAACAACGGCAGTTGTCATAAGGCGCTGTAATTTGTTCGGGTAATTCGATTGAGAAAATTGTGGAGCAAAGCAAAAAGTGAAAACAATTGCCAGATGGCTGGGAGGAGTCAAAAAATATATTTGTATAGCATGAATTCAAATATATCCACATTTTACTAATGAGGTGCATACTTCGTAAATGATACTTTGTTGGATAGAAATAGAGGTTAATGTAAGAAAAATATATAGAAGTACAAAAATAAAAAATAATATATAAATTAAGATTAACCCTCAGATTTATTATTTCTGCTTCTGGAGAGGTTATAGAATATATATTTTTTTGATGAAATTCACATTTAATGATATTTTCAATGGAAAAATCAACTTCGTTAAAAAATTAAACCAAAATAAAGTTCTTATAAATAAATTTAAATTAACTTCGACTAGAAAATTAAATTTATTATCGGATTCTATAGATTAGGTTAGGTTAAACTGGTAGACAATAGGCCATGCATGGACCAGTTTTGGCCCTTGGTGATACTTGATGGAGCCTATCTATCTCACTCTCGATACCTTCTCCAGGGTATCATACCATGGGGACACTAGTTGCCTACAGTGTAGTCTTGCTAATGCGGGACACATGGATGCTCCACTGTTTCCCTGGTGCCCTGCTCTAAACATTTTCTGCAGCCTTCTGCGAGCGTGTGCCATGACCAGACAGTGACTAGTTAGTATTCGCATCATTTTTCTACAGTTACTATAGAGTGCCAGTAGGAATTTTGTGTACTTCCTATTTACCGTTTTGCACATGACTTTTGCTGTTTTGTATGCAGGTAGCTCGTTTCAACGAGTTTGATTTTCTCTACCGAGCTTCTGTCGAGCGCGCCCTATAGACAATGCATGGGTTTCTCAATATTTATCACGTTTTCGGGTATTAGCCGCAGACCATTCTAAGTAATCTCGTTCAATATTTCGTTGCCCTCGATGTCTTTGTGAACTTGCACCCAGTAGAAGGGTTGCCACTGCTGCCCTGCTTCCCAAGACAATTCTGGCTAATATGCGATACAAGGTTACTGCTTTGATTGCTCCTTGGCTGTCTATGTAGATGTTGACTCTGGAATTGCAATCAGGTGCATTAGAGGTCGGATTCTATAAATTACATATAAAGTGACCCTCGGTTTTGAAGATATCGATCTGAAAAAGTTGCATAGGTCTCGTGACTGGAAAAGACTTACCTCTTAACTACCCCTAAGAAATTTTCACTGAAATGTCTGCCAAAATCTAATTAGCAGTTTTTAGTTCTGCGTCCAAGTTCTAAGCAAGGTTTTAACTAAAGCACGTATTTTTTCACTTTAGATGATTTGTAAGGAGTTATTCTGGCAACGCGGGCGCTTTTTTTCCTAGGGGTTAGCGCAATGAGAAAAAAATTCTTGAAAAAAGGCCGTTTTAACCGAGAAAACCCATAAAACCCCTTAAAATAATTCACTCTAGCTTTCTTTATACTAAAAAGAAACACTCATTGAGCGAGTAATTGAGTCTGAACACCAGAAAGTTTAACAAATTACCGTTAAACGTTCTTAGAGGACATTGGCCCTACAAAATATTTAGTTTACATTATTTTATAGGCACACAAATATAAGCCATGGGAAGTATGATATGAAACCATAAACAAATGTGATATTGTTGTATTTATTTTACACAAACGCGCTTTAATTTTGTACACACATATGTATAGCCGTAATCGTATATGCATACATATCCATTTGTATAACATATTTGAAGGCGCATTTCATTTAACGCTATTTTTCTTTCACAAGTGATTTATTATTCATACCAGCGGCATTTGTTTTGTATTTTCGGTGATAAATCTCGCATTTTGTTGTTTTTACACTAACACATGCACACATGCACGTATAAATACAAAATATACCACCGCCATTTCCTGCTACACCCCCGCCGCAGAGCGGTTTGTTTTGCTGCGGCCGACACCGCACACAGCAAGGAAAAAATAAACTTGTTTTAGTTCATTTTCGGCCCTGTGGACATATATACTATATACTATATATATATATATATATATACACACAAACATACGTGCTGCCGTTATATGTTATAAGCTACTTCCGCTTATTGACAAAGCCAGCAATTTTCTTTTTGCTTCTTTCGCTCGATTTACACCATCATCGATCGCTTTTCGGCCGGACATGGTGGCAACGGAGACACACTGACACATATTCAAGCATACAACTAATCACACATACATACATACATGCAAACATATATCTTTGGTCTATATATAATCCCAGATAAATTCGTATCGATTTCAGCCGAAATTGTGTTACCCCGTTACACTTGATTGTTGACCATTTATCAGCTTGAATGAGCAGTCATTTGCTTTAATGTTTTATTTGCTTACATATCTTTTTCACCTCGCCTGTGCGCCGCTGCTTAAAGTTTCGCCTCGTTACTTAAATCCAATCTTTCCAATCTTTTTTTGTTTTTCGCTTGTTTGAACCTACCGCTGGTCTAATACTGATTTTCATACGTGTAGTCATTTCAAAAGTTTCCGTAAGCCAAGGTAACCAATCGGCGAGTTTCACGCTTGGCATAGTGCCTACATAAGCCCCTGACGAAACAACGCCATAACTGCTGGTCTCACTGGCGATGAGGAAGTGCGCAAAGTGCAAATAGTGCTGCATACCGTTTCTCTGTCTTAACTGCATCATCAGCTCGTGGGGTTGTCGATTTGTGATTGCGTAGAGTCGTTGCAGGCCAATGAAATAATTACCACTCAGCGTATGATAACCCTCTGTGTAATCCTGCCATCTGCCATACTCGGTTTTGGGCTCTTTACGTAGGAAGATAACCAACCAAGGTTTTTCATCGAGATCGCCCAGCTCGCAGTAGACTTCAAAGATGTCAACGCCAGTCTGTGTTGGGATTTCCAATAATTCGATGGTGCGGCCAGCGGTTGTGGTCGTACAATCGCTGGGAAGTGATTGAGCTGACTGTGCTTGAGTGGAATGAAATTTGTTGGAAGAGCATTGTGAATACTTGTAAGCAGTAACGTTTTTAAAACAGATTAATACTCACAGCTTTCATTGAAAATGTTGCAAGCAAACAAATTAAAATAAGAATGTACATTTTTTATAGTTTAATATAGTATAGGAGTAGCTGTTTATTTAACCTAGCTAAGGTATAAATCGACTGAGGCGTCAGACATTTAGTTTTTCTTCATAAAGTACAGAATTTTTTTATTTCATAGTACCTATTTTGCTACGCTCTAATTGCCGTGAACCAAAAGCAACATTAGGGTGACAGGAATGTTAAAATATATTGTTTTTATAAATTTTAAAAGTTTTAGATATGAACAAAGCTAGAAGTAATTAATAATTATACCTTGAATAGGGTATATTAAGTATGTCACGACGTTTGTAATACTCAAAAGGACACATACGCTAACTAGTCTCTCAGTTTTTGAGTTATCGATCTGAAATATCGTATACTTCTTGTTCTCCGCAAGAAGCTGCTCACATGCCAGAATTGGCTATATTGGACCATGATAGCGTATAGCTGCCATACAAACTGAACCATCGGAATCAAGCACTTATAAGGAATAATTTTTCATTTGACTAGATATCTTCAAGAAATTTAGTAGAGCTTATTGCCTAGGACAATGTTACAATCTCCGAAGAAATTGTTCAGATCGGACCACTATAGCATATAGCTACCATATAAACTGAACGTTTGGAATGAAGTGCTTATATGGAAAACTATTCCAATTCACAAGATATCTGCAAGAAATTTAGTAGTGCTTATTTTCTAAGAGAATTTTTCAGTCTCCGAAGAAATTGTTCAAATCGGACTACTGTAGGATATAGCTGTCATACAAACTGAGCGATCAGAATTAAGTGCTTACATGCAAAACGTTTCCATTTGACGAGATATCTTCACGAAATTTGGCACGTACTGTTTCCCAAAGCAAAGGAAAACTGGATGGAAAACTTTGGTGTTTGACGAGATATCTTTACCAAGAAATTTTTAGATCGGATCACTATGTTATACAGCTGTCAAATAAACCAAATAAACTGAACCAATAACTTCTTGCATGGATTTTACTATTTGTGAAAAGTAGTTCAGTTTCGGTTAGCATTTGTCTTATTTTTCATGAAAAATTGTTGTAATTAGACATAAGGGTTTCTTTACTATTGGAAAAATAAAAATTCATATGAAATCCGAATTTTTTTCGAAATGAACCTTTATTCACGCACACTCTGTGTATCCTCCTGAAACAAGCAACAGTTTTTATGAATAATTTTTGTTCAGGTATAAAATTTCATAAAATCTTCACTACTGAAATCAAATGCGACCAGAAATGCACAAACATACAAAAATAAGTACGCTATATCAATTGCTAACGACATCACAAAATCATCGCCGGCTCAAATGTTTTCGAACACGGCAATTGACAACTTCAATTATGTGCCTGTCACTTGCGCGAAAGATGAAATTTCAAATAACTGTCATACACACAAGCAAACGCATGTAAAAATGGCCAGATAAATGTGCTGTAGATATACATATATGCGTGTATGTATGAGTGTGGCTGCAAGAGCGCATGCATATCACAATAATGACATCATAACGGCGATGCGTCAATCTGTGTTGATAAGCGGCGCATGGTGTCTGTCTAAAAAAGGCAATCAAATTTTGATGGGTTCGATGGTAATACGAGTAACGCATACTTACAAAGTACATATTTTTACACACGCATAACCTAAAATAGCGACATAGCAGCAAGCAAGACATATGGCCGCTTGATAAGAAGTCGTAAAAATATGCGAGTTAGTACCTGAAAACAACCACCCAAATTTGTTGTAGAGTGACTGTGTAAGCTCAAGAGCTTGCTACTTGCATTTACAGACAATACTAGTATCTTTGCACGCTGGTTATACCAACGAAAGCTACCGAGCCTTAGCTTCATCAGCGTCTATGCGGCCACAGCAACATTTCCGCCGGAAATTGGCGACTCTGCTGCACTGCTACACGACGCATAGGCGCAAATCGATTTCAATTTCTGCCGAAATGGATCGCCCTTGCTGCAACATAATAGCATACCTTTAGGCTGATAAGCGCCCCAATGCATATACATACATACACATGTTGTTAGTGCATTCTTTTGCACATGAACAGCAGTCCATATATATGTGTTGCATGCAGCATGTTTCTTGGTGGTGGCTACCTTTTTGTGCGCAAATACACAAGCAACGCAACCCCAACTGCACAGCAGCTGTGCGCTTATCTCTGCTCCATAATGCCTTTGTCGCTAAGATTTAATTTAGATATCAAAATCCAATTCATTATAACTACACCAAAAGTGTATATTTGTAGAGATGTCTGTCTTCTAACGGTGTATATGTGTTTATTGCACGCTATTTCTTTAAGCTGCGGCATGCGCCGGTGGTGGCTGCCTTGACACGCTTATTTTCCATTACTGTTAAACATTGCTGCTGCTTTACGCTTTGGTCTGTCCCCCAAAAGTGCGGTGTTGTGGTGGCTGTTTGAAATCTGGAGCAGCACTCCATTACACCTATCGCTTGCCACCAGCTGCACCCCACCGGACGGCCGACAAATCGCCTTAAGCCGCAAACATGTGAGATATGTCACTTGAGATGCCTATGAAATGGACGTTTTATAGTAGTTTTCAAGCGGCAGACACAATAATACTTAGAAGAAGTATGAGAGGTGGAGTAGGATTATATACTCCCCTGCTTGAGTGCATTTTTTGCATTGTTTACTAGGCCAAAACCAATTGGGCCGACACTCGACTTGAAGTGGTGGCTGCTCTTTTTGTTCAGCAATTTGAGTTTATGTATAGATATGTGAGCATCGTGAGTGATATATGTACATTATACTTGTATATACATGTGTTATACATATGTATAGTATGTATTAATGCACGCCCATTAGACAGTTTTTGTTCATGTGATGTAGCTACTTAATTACAAATACTCTGTGCAACAATCATAGAATAGTTAGGATGCATTACTTGGGACCTTATAAAATTAAGTTATATTTTCAAAATAAATATTTAATATAATTTTTTATAAAAATCGAAGGTTTTTCTCTGTAAAAAATGAGAGTTGTTTTATTTTTTGCGAAATTCCTATGGTTTTGGATCTGTTGAATCTGAAAATTTTTTGTCAATTTTTCAGACAACGTGAATATCCATGTCTAACCAGCTATTATATTAAAAAGATTAAATACTACAGCAAAACCCTTTTTGGTAATTTTTCGCTTGCAGGAAGCATCTGGTGAAGCATCCAACAGCAGTCTGTTATGATTGCTTCATCTTCCCTGGTATCCTTTTCGATGAAATAGTTTGCATTGGTCTTCACTCACATCTCTAAATTTTTCTGTAAAGTAGGCGTGGTAGGAATGAAGAAAATGTAGTTTTAGACTCATTAGGAACCAAGCGCTGGAATTGCTTTAACCCTAGGCTACATATTACATATTATGTTAAAATATGTCATTGTGATGGGTCGCATGAGAATTGATGACTGGTATTCTTGGGCACAGCCTGAAGTGAGCTGCTTCTCCCGATATCTAAATCAGGGAAAAATCGTCCCGAGAATGATAAGTTGCTGCTTTTGAGCATTTTATCCTAGCATTTTATCCTAGCAATTTTTGGGAAAATTCAAGTCATTAACGAAATCAAACGCTCTGGGAAAACAATTTCAGACAGCTGTCATCTTCAAATTCAAAGCTTGCTTTGTTTCAGGTATGGCATTATCTTCGTCAGAACTTTGAATATCTTCGAAGATAGCAGAGGCCTTAGACACTTATATTTCCATTACATGAGGAAGGAGTTAACTCACAAACTACAAAAGCTTCAAAGATCTTTTCAAGTCACGTTTAAATTAGTCATCGAATTTAATAGTATTGTTTTTATAAAAGAGAATAACTTCCAAATTGAGCATATATCTAAGTTACCAAAAACTGAAATTCGACTTAAAATTTATCACAGTGACACCTACGCCGAAATTCTGCGACATTTTTCTATTTAAAGATAGCTCCAATGTTTGATAGAATATAGTATGAAGATCTAATCATCATGTCAGATACATTAATATCATATAATTGCTTGCAATATCATGAAGTTTTTTTTTTGCTATAATGACCATACATATTTCGATTTGTATGAAAGAATAATAATTCCAAAATCTTCTATATCAAAATAGATATTGTCTACTTGTATATGTATGTATGCATTTACTTGTATAAATATATAAGAATTTATATATGTGCAGCCTCATATCTGCTAATCATATGCATGAGATTTTCTGCATTAATTTTTATGGCCATACGCTCGCTCCAATTTATATTCGTATTGTTATATATTCTAATACAGTTATCTGAAATACATTTTATGATCATTTGTTTAAACGAATTGCTTTTTAGCATACAAATTGGCGCAAAATCGAAAACCACAAGGAATATCAGCTCATGCTACAAATATATAAAGATTGTTCTTTGTTGTATGCGTGCAACAATGCAAACTTGCGACAATTCCAATGCATGCATTCGCTTGCCACATGCGCACACCCAAACCACTACATATAAATGTATATTATATGCGTGCAACAATATGCGTGGCAGCAAATTTACGGATTTTATATGCTATTGTTTGTGAATAACAAATGCCTACTTGTTATTTGCTATTTCTTGGCAGGCTTCTTTCTCTGCCATGCTCGCTTTATCTGTATTCATTACATTTTTTGCCTGCCAACGCGCTGTGATGGCTATCATCGCCGCTTCATGCATACATTAATGCATATTTAATGCGTTTTTTTAGGACCCTTCATTATTTGCAATTTCGCGTGGCATTTAACTGCAGCAACCCAGTCCCTTTTCAGTGGTTGCCAATTTCAGCTTACAGGCGTTCAACGGCTGTGCGCTGACGCTCTACTTCATTGCGCCAAACCACTCGGCCATCAAAATTAATAGAATCTTATAAAGAAAATTCGCATGCAACATGTGACTGGAATTTTTAAAGCGAGTTTTTCTGAAATCCATTCTTCGATTGGAGCGAATTTACGACTTTCTGACGTTTACGAACTTCGCTTATTTTGTTTGCAGGAAACTGGTTGAATTTGTACTTCAGCCTAATGGTAGGCTTCGCAAAAATGTAATTTTACTGAGTATGATGCTGAAGATGTTCACAGAATTATATATGAGGCCCACTTACAGCAGATGCTGAGGGCTTAGAATTATTCAGTTATTTAATCAAAAATCAATCTGTATTTTTTACATAAAATAAAAACCGCTGTCAAGAAATACATTCTTTGAGTCTAGATGTCTTAAAACCCGCATTTATCTCATCATATTTAATAAAATTAGTCACTGAAAATTTTATAAATTCGAAAATAATCAAGTTTCACGTAAACTTAATTCTAAAACTAAAATTTTGAAATTCTTTAAAACCGATTTTTCTGGATTTTTTAGTGTTTTTAGCATGGTTTATCTCGATTTCTGATAAAACTACGAGTCCAATAAAAAAAGTTATATGGCGGTGTTGTAGCTAATGAAAGATTCATATCTTTTGAATGCAGATTTTTTTCCCATAACCTCAAAATTTATATGAAAAATTCCCAAATGTTTTTTTTTTTAGTTTTATCTTGTTAAAAAAACTTTTTGTTCAATAAATTTGGTGTAAACTTACCTTCTTTTGTCCCAAAACAACTGTAATTTTTACATTTAAATATTTACTTTTTCTGCCTAAATTGCTCTTAACTCCGATACCTTAATTTTTAGGCAAAAAAAACTCAAACCAAGATTTTAAATTTTTTTTTGAAAAGAGAGGACGCTTGACTTTGACGAAAAATAAATAAAGACCATTTTGTAGGACATTAAATTTCGTACAAAACTATAAGTTCTCCGATTTATAATGATTTATGCATTGAGTAATAAACTTTATAAGAAAAAAAAAATTCAAAATCTTTTCAAGGTGTACGAAGAGAATTATTTGTAAAGCGTACAATTTCCTAACAACTTTATGAAAAGAGATTTTCTTTAATTAATTGGAAGCGAAATATTAATATTTTTATTCGATCATAAACAAAAAATATGAAAATTTAAGCCAGAAGACCTTCCAGTTACAAGTAAGAGCTCATACTTGTACAAATTTTATTACAGTTGTCTAAGATCCTATTTTTCAGAGTAACAAGCAAAAAACATACTATTTTTATTGACCCTCATATAGATATTTGATTATAGAGCTAAACCGTTGCCTACATTTGGGCGCATAGTTCATATAACGTCAAAAAATTAAATTTATTTTGATTTGCTATCCAATATTTGCAATTTTAAATGTGACACACTATCATTTATTCAAAGAAAAATAATTTACACCTTCCGAAGTGTCCTGCTGAATACTAATTCTATCAAAATAAATTTTACGAACACCTAATGTCATGCAAATATGAAGTAGAATATATTTATTGCTGCAGCAAAGTGGCCACTTTAGGCTACAATTATCTAAATAAGAACTAAATTGTATTAAATATATGACAATGCTCAAATATGAAACTAAATAACCTCCGGTAACTATAACAGTACAAATTATTTTGAGAGTTTACCATTAAATATGCATACAAATATCTTCTACAGCCATTAAACTACGCATTATTTGAAATTCTCTCCACTCAATAGTACTACTCAAGTTGAAGTATTCAATATAAACTTAGACTGTAGAATAGTGTAGAGCTTTATGCCAGCAATGCCTCGTACACCTGCAGCTCATTTCTCAGAATTTATTTTTTTCTTCGCCCTACCATAAATTCGTAAACTAAATAGCACATATAAACATATAAAGTGTATTAATTACCACAAAATGTGTTACAAACTGGGAAATTAATTTGACCCAACAAACAAACACACTCACCTACACATACTGCTATGCAGCTCACAGGTGCAAATGCAAACTACAAACAAGAACATACTTGCATATGTGTAAGTATGTGGGTATGTGTGCGCTTAAATTTCATACATTAGCAGTTAACTTTATAGACCACCAATACACGCCTGCACTGCCAATGCCATCCAATCAAATGTGGCAACCTCAAAAGCTATAAACACAATACACCATGCTACCAAAAATGTTTACGAAGGCAGGCTAAAGCAACTAGGCAGCTAAGCTATTGAGCTAGCAAATTTCATGCGAACATTGGCACCGACTTGTTTATGTTGTTGCAAACCGCAATTATAATTACATAGTATAAATTTAGGCGCAGCAGCAGTTGGTATTTGTTAGAGAGCCATGATAGCATGCAGCAAAGCTGAAGTAGCATGTGAGTGCATGTGTGTATGTATGTGCGCACAATATATAGGCCTAACTTAGCTGATCGTTTTATATCGCAATAACTCGCTTTAATGTGGCAACAATATAAACTTGGATAGCGGCTAAGCACACATGCATTGCCATTTATATGCATATTATGGGTAGCTATGCCTATTGAGCAGTGCTGAGTGGCCAAAATTAGTGCCTGAATTAAAGTCATATACTACTGTGCCAATATCAACAGTTTGGTAAAGTGTATTAACTACCTTCTGAATATAAAGAAGAAGAATTTCAAAGAGACTTAGACTTTTGAGGGTCACAAAAAAAGTTTCAGGTGAGAAATTGTGGTTCGTGTGGTAGTTCAAGTCACTGAACGATGATACCACAACAAATAAATTCTATTAAACCCTTCTCAACTCGATCACAGCTGTTAATCACAGGAGAGAATACTCACGAATTTAAATCAAAAGATTATACAGCTCTAATTTGCGAAAATGTCAACCCGGGATATTAAAAAATCTTTTGAAATGATAATACAAGTAGGGCCTTGAAATTTGTTGCTGTGGAAGGAACGAAACCCCTCCAGCTCAGTTTTTCTTCTTTTCAAACAAAGAACCTAAGCATCACCCTCCTCCGCTTTATGGAGCTTCAGAGTGGTATATAGGATCACACCAAAATCCTTCCGAACCTTCCGTTCCTCCTGCGTGTTTAAGTAGTTATCGGCCAGTTTGCGTTTTTTGAGACGAAAGTACATGCTACCTACGCCCCACGTCCTCTTCGCGAACCTTTTTTATAAAATGTTCTCGGCCGACTTGTTTTTTGGAGGATATAGTTCTAGCTGCCATCCTTCTTCTGGAGTCGGTGACCTTCCCCTTCGCAATAGTCTGGATGCAACTCCGTTCCACTATCTCGAGGACGGCCCCTCCTAAAGACCTCGAAGCTGCTCCATTCACAGCAGGGGTATGCCGCTGGCGACACAACAACAAGTAGACTCACTGTGGTCATTGGTATCACTCATTTCTGCCACCGACTTTTGGACTGATATCCCAGCTCGCTTTTCACCCTTGTTTTTCTTCATATTGAGTAGATCTGCTCTAAGAACTAGACCTGTTGCCAAGTCGAGACGGTGCTGAGAGCGACGTCCATTGCCCAGTCAGCACCCGCATGGAGCCTATAGCTAAGAGGATCTCCACCGTCTTACTTAGCTTCAACTAAATTTTTCGATAGTTTTATAGAGCGTGATTTCCTCAAAATTTTAGAAAAATCAATTGAATTCTACATTACAGTCACTAAAATTAACCCCAAACCGTAACAGATGGAAGAAAGATGACAAAAAATAAGTGAAAGTGCTAAATGTCGCTGTTTGTTCAGTGATGCTGAGCAAAAACATCGTAAATCACTTTAAATATATCTATGTACGCAATGTATGCATAAGCAAGTGTGTGAAACCAGAGGCGTATGTGTGCGAAATGAATTTGCGACAAATGCTAAGGCCACAGAAAAATACCACCAACATTACTTCATCTACAACCGTTAGCTCAATTGCACACACATATGTATTTGTATAAGTGCAGATGCGAGTATGTGTTTGCATGAGTATCTGGGCACGACTATGTTCCTATCCGTTCTAAAACTCTATCATGCTTCTGCCCTACACGGGGACTAACTCATAATGCATTGTTGTCTATTCGCGACTTAACCATATCTACACACACACATAACCTGTCTACGTATGAGCATAGTAAATTCGTCCGCGTGTGTAGAGATCTGCACTAATCCTTTTGTGGTGCCGCAGACCACGTTTTCGAACTTAAATATCCTTATTGTAAAAGCGTACGTAGTCAGTGCAAGCGGCGCAACCACATGCAGCGACATATATGTGTGTGTGTGTGTGCTGCATACTTTTTGCTCAGCATAGAAATCGCAAATTGCCGCTGCATAACTCTGAGTTGCGAATGGTGAATAGCGGATGTGATGTTGGCTAACCGCCATGTCAAAGCGGGGATATACACAAATTGAAGTGTATGTGTGTGTGGCATGCGAGTGTATATACACTCACACATATGTGTGTTGTGTGCTGAGACGAATTTGTATGGAAATACACATAGCTGCACGTATATTGTTTGCGAGTTGCTAAAGCTGCTCTTATGTTGCATCGCGGAATATGCTTTCGCTAACAAGCAGACAAACAAACTTGATGCTCACACACATTTGAACGAGTATAAGCTTGCAGTGAAATTGGCTAAGCTCATATGGCTTAGTGCTGATCCCTGATTTTATACTTGATGCTCTCCGAAAAGCAGAACTCACTTGAAGAGTATTAAATAATTAGAAATTTAATCGAATTGTAGTGAATGCTTCGGAGTTTTTTGGACTAAAGTTATATTTTAAGAAATAATAATTATAAAATGAAGATCGTGAAGTTCTTTGGCTGAGGTTTTTTGTTGGATTCACGGATTTTATGCCAACAAGAGATTTATTAGCATACTTTTCGGCACGAAAAGAGTGTTGTAGACTTGAAAATATGTAAAGTCTTGAAACAGTTCATACAAAATTTGCTTGTATCAACTTTAATTCCGAAATTGCTCGAAATTTTATTCAGAAGGGCTTGGATTTGATCTAAATTTGTCATTGATAAATATTTCGATCATTGAAATCTGACACCATTTTTCATAAATTCATAGTTTTTGTACTTATTATGGCCTTATTAAGACCAGTCACTAGTTAATAAGTTCGCTCTTCATCCGATATATAGGCTTAGTCTCAACTAATTCCAAAATTTCAAATTTTTAAAGCAATATTGCCCCTAAAAGCACCTTAGTTTCTCAATACAAGCATTGCAATATTTTACCAAAAGCGTACAATTTGTTTTGAATTATCAACTTATATACATAAATACTACTTAAACGCCCTATCGCAGCTTTTATGCATATGGTATATTTAGCTGTTATGAACAAAATAATCGCGCATTGTCGACGCATGCTAAATGCGCTTTGCCAATTTTCATTAATTATGCTATTAAGTCGTAAATTTGAATTTGAAAAATGAAAATCGAAAATGAAACCATTCACGAGCTATTAAAATGGAAATGATGAAAGGCAAATATTGCAAAGCAACGTGCAACAAAAATAAGCAAAATAAATGCGTGTTAGAAATAATGGTTTCAAAATTAGGGCGGAACAGTTTTTAAAGGGTAACTTATCAGTTTTAAAAAGTTTTAATGGAAAAAGAAAACTTATGGGAAATCGATAATTTTATTAAGTAGGTTCCTAAAAAGTATTAGGGGTTGTCAGAATGTCACAAATTTTTCATTTATGGAAAGTAACATGTTTAGCTTTTTATTTTTGGTTTTATTTTTATTTTATTTTATTTTATTTCGTTTTATTTTATTGTATATAATTTAATTTAATTTTACTTTAATTTAATTAATTCGATTTAATTTAATTTTAATTTAATTCAACTTAATTTAGTTTCAATTTTATTTAATTTAGTTTAATCTAATTTAATCTAATTTAAATAAATAATTACATTTAATTTAATTTATTTTATTTAATTTTAATTTAATTTAATTTAATTCAATTCAATTTAATTTAGTTTTAATTTCATTTAATTTTATTTTATTTTATTTTATTTTATTTTTTTTGTAATTAATATATTTTTATTTAACATAAACATACACCACCCTAATAACAACTTTTATGATTGCGTAAAGAGACACACTAGACTGCTCGGCCTATCGCTCACCAGACTACGCGCATATGTAAAAGTGTTATACAAAAAGAACAAAATAAAAACAAAAACAAATCGCAAATTATTAACTTAATTAAGTGCTTTTAAACTGCACATTTGTCATTTCCAAAATCGAAATTTTATTGCGTTGTCTGCCAAATTTCAAAACAATAATTTTCAAAGCTTGATTTTCAACAACAAATTTTCATGAAAAATTCCCTGCAAATTGTATCTCATGTCAATGTGCGAGAAAAGTTGGACAAGCGCATGAATTCACTACAAAATTTGTACGAAAAATCCAAAAATTAGCACATTTGTCCGAAATTCGAGATAAATCAGTCGTGCTGGGGAAATTTAACACTTTTGCTAAATCCCAAATAATGCCCATAAAGTCATCAATTAATGTCAATATTTACAAAACAATAATGTCAAATTACCAAAAATAAATACGAGGCTACAACACATCTGTTAAAATAAATGCCCAGAGCTAGAGGAGTGAACCAAATTGTAACAAACAACCCTACATGCAAACATACGCGCATACACATACAGATATTTATATGTAACTACCCCTAAAGAGATAATTAAATAAAAAGGCGTTGGCTGCATTGATTTCGCACCTGTGGTGATGGGTAGGACAGGCTGCACACATATACACTCACCGCCGCATGCTTTAATACATATGCACATGCTAGGGATGCGTTTGACTGTCCAGCAGCTCGCAGCACAACAGCTGTATCTTAATGCCTCCAATGTAAATAAAACCGCAGGCAGATTTAAGCGACCCTGTTTAGGTCAAGGGCAACTCGCATCTATTCGTATGATTTGGTGCAAACAGAAAAATTACGAACATAAAAGCCTGGATTAAACTTGTCTCAGATTTCATGAATCGCTTTCCAGTGTCATTTCAAGGGATGCTTCTTGTGCTTTGTATAGTTTGTATACATACATTTGTACGGCAGTATTAGGTATTTATTGTGATGCACGCCCTGTTGGGACAATCTATAATTAATCCGAAAGGACACTACGTATCATCTGCCTTTTTCTACGAACTCATAAGCACACGTACAAGAAAACACGTATATTAAGGGTATTACTCAGTAACCGTCCTTGAACAGATACAAAACCGGGTCTTTAAATGAATGAGTTGAAGTTTGGATAAAAATACGAATAGACTTTTTCGACTGCACAATATTATCTTAGGGAATATAAGAGGTATTACATACTAGAATTCAAGCTGGTTTTCTGCATATAGAGAGCATAATCTTTGTGGAGCCATGTCTAACTCAATTGCATGTGTTCTCTACAAAATTCGGTCAATATTTTATCCTCATGCATTCAAAATATTTCAATTCAATTTGTATTATGTCAACTATTTGCACTTCCTTTGGCATTCAATTATATGAGAATATATTTTATTTGTTAGAGTGTGTGTGAAATTTAAATAAATAAATCTCAACTACTCTTACAGCTGTTGACAAAAATATAATTTTTCATGCCACAAACACAACCACACACATACTTGTTGTGTATGTGTGCTTACAAGAAAGGCGTGAATTTATTTCTGGGCTTGGAAAATCATTGTAAAAGCAAATTTTTACCCTCAGCCGCCAGCAGCTGGCAACCACGGGGAGTGAAATAAATGATTTTATTGCAGTTGTCAAAGAAGCATTTGCTTTGTTGTAACATGATTTTTTGTATTTGCTTAGTAAATTAAAATTTTCTATGTTGTTAGTGAACGCTATTAGCCCGACTTACAGGCGCCTTGCCTCAAAGGCGCAAGGCTGCATATTTGCTTATTACAAACATTTGCATATGACATTTGCATGTATGTGTGTGGTGTTTGGTAATATTTCAATTTTGACAGCTTTATTTTGTTTAGAAAACATTTTAGTTGCAAGCAACTTGTGTGTGTGGCTTGTAGTTAAGCTGAAATTTCAACTTTTTTAATTGCTGAGATTTGTGAAATCTACCTGTTTCTCTCAATAAATTGCATTGTTGATTCTCTGCTGCTTGTATTGTTTTGTAAAATTTGTAAAACGAACATGTCGAAATAAGCAAATGTGTGAAATATGCATGTTTTGTGCGAGAAAAAGCAATAAACTTAATTGAAATGCATAAATTATATGCAAATACTTATAGATACATGAGTTACTAGAGGTATTTTTTTAAAAATTGTACAATTGTATATGTAGTGGTGATATCAAAACATTTTACATGGCTCTACATATTGCAATGGAATTAAAAATTAAATTAGAATTACAATTTTTGTAAAATTAGTTTTTAATTATTGAATGATTTTCATTATATTTTGAGCATTTATTAGGAAAGTGCAGTATTTTAGTTAGAAAAAAAGAAAAAAAGTTAACTTTGTTTGCTCTGAAGCTATAATGCTCTTCCCAAATACAAAAGATTCCTTACAAGAGCTTGATTCCTATCATTTCGTTTGTATGGTAACTATATATTATAGTAATCCGAACTGAACAATTTCTTCGGAGCTTGCATAGTTCCTTTGTAAAATAACCAAAGCCAAATTTGGTGAAGATATCTCTTCAAATGAAAAAGTTTTCTCTACAAGCACTTGATTCCGATCATGTAGTTTGTATGGCAGCTATATGCTATTGTGGCCCGATATCGACGATTCCGACAATAGAGTAGCTTTTTGAGAATAAAAAAGATGTGTGAAAAATTTCAGTTCGATATCTCAAAAACTAAGGGAGTAGTTCACGTATATACAGACTAAATCGACTCAGCTCGGAGCTTCAAAAAATTCTGTTTGCTTCATCACTAGAACTGATCTGAAAGACTCCGTCATTTTGCTGATGAATTTTGTGTTATTCCCTCTTGAAACTGTTATGTCATCTTCTTAGTTTTAGGTATCGTTACGAGTATTACAGGAGTATTCCATATTTTTGAAAACCGTTCTCTAATATTACGACAATTGAACGGTCATTTACTGTTGTCGATGAGAGCGTACCAGAGCGGACCGGACAAAATTAGGAATATTTGAAAAGAAAATAACAACAATGGATTTCCAAGTGTTCATCAAGGGTTCTTTTAGCAACCCGGACCCTCTGAAACGGAACTCTCCTTTGACCATAAGGGCTACATCGTCTGCATAGGCAATCACCAGGCAGCCACGATCTTCAAGATTTGTAAGCAGGTTATTAACGATCAGGATCCATAGGATAAGATAGAGAACTTCATCTTGGCTATGGTAATCCCAAAATATATTGTTGACATTTTCTATCGTCAAATTCATCAATTATATACACTAACTTAAATTTTGCCACTTTATCTCATATTCAACTACTCCGAAACTGGTGTTTTAGGGACCACCTTGCATTTACTAAAATATCATCGTTTTTAACGATTTTAGCTATGGATCAAATGGTTTTTCGCTGGAAATTCAATGAGTTAAACACAAACCTCCATAAAACTGTTTATGTAGATTTGAATGCACACACACAAACGTATACACATGTACTTGTATTATTGATGATTGTGAAAAAATGCCAAACATGTCCTTGCCATTTGCTATTTGTCAGCTAACACAAAACTCATTAAAATGCACAGCATTCAACTGAAAGTGTAACAGAAGCATATGTTAAGCAGCGCGAGTGCAGAATATGTAATAAAAAAGAATAACGAACTGACCCACTTCAAAATAAATGTAGCGGCAGCAGCAGCATACGTGGGGCACGCTATGCAAGCAGCTGCTGCCAATTTGCCATAAGTATGCCACACAACATGTTTAGAAAAGTTGGAAAAGTGAAAAGCTTATCAGTAGATAATATCGAAAATTTCACTTAGAATGCACACACGAACGGAAAATAAGTCAAGAAAAATAAAAAGTGATAGGAAAGTAGACTGAGAAACAGAAAAAGTATTGAGAGCGGGAAAATAAGTTTTACTAAAAACAGTGATTGCATGAGTGCATACTAAGGGCAGAATTGTGGGCTGAAGTTTTAAGGCTGAGTACGTAGTGGGACGAGGAGCAGTGATGGAAACGAAAAAAGAAAAAAAAAATTATAAATGTATGTATGTGTACAAAAGCTAAGCGTGTGTATGTGAGGCTAAACTACTCACATAGCTTGCAGCACTCTGTTCATACACGCACGCACTCGCTCGTGCACATAGCCTTAGCGCAATGAAGTGTGTATTTCTCTGTTTATGTGTGTGTGTGTTTACGCCAGCTGCTGTGCAGTTTCCCCAATAGCCACTTAAGCAGTCACTTCGTCATTAATGCCTAACAGTTAATGTGATGATCAAAAGCAAAGCATACTTTCAGGCGCAGTCGAGTGTAATGAGTGCTAAACATGGCAAAAAGGAAGCATGAAAACTAAAACAAAATAAGAAACTTGCAAGTTTCTGCAACACGCCAAATAGGCAGTTAGTGAAGTGCATTAAAGCGCGCGCAAAGAAAAGCAAACACGAGCAAAAATGGAAAAATAAATCAACACTGCATTGCGCCCAAAAGGCTGCTTAGCGATTTAGTAGTGGTGAAAGTAGCTTAATGCAGCGAACTATTAGTAAATTACAACAAACTCACTCGAGTTGTGACGACTGACCGGCCAGCTGATTGACTGATTGGCCAACTGATTGACCAACTAACCGACCAACCGCTTCAACTGGTTACCAGAGTGGTTAGTTTTGTTTTTTAGTTGTGTACGCATATTGTTTGTTCGTAAACTTGTTTTCAAGGCTCACACACACATACAAGCAGCATACTTTATCGCATGCCAGCACCACTTTCATCTTAACATTTGCGTAAGTCAACACTTGAAGAAAACAGCAGCCACACTTAGCGCAACATTTAAACGTAATTGGTGTTGATGTTGTTCTACAATACACACAAAGCATTTCTACACACAAGCACACTTCTACACACACACACACAAATCGATTTCACTCTTCTTTGCTTGTTTCTTTGTTAACAACGCAGTTGGCCAATGGCACTCTGAAAATCTGAGTCAACTTTTTAAGATAGTTTCATTAGATTACATCGATAGCACACCACTACACAGGCGCCTAAGTGTACTTTGCAAAAGTTGCATGTTTGTTTATTTAGCAATGCCAACGAGCTGAGCTAGCTCTGTAGTGGTAGTAGTAAGCAAAGGCAAAAATAAATGGCCACACATTTGCGAAAATCAGCACAAAGTCGTAAGTTTTAGCACAAAACAACAACAGCAGCAGCAATGCAAAATGAGTGATGAGGCAGCTTAATGGGTGTGTATTGGTGTGGCCACAAAGTTGTAATGACATGACGGATGGTGATTATTTTCATACATCAATGTGTGTGTGTGTGTGTCGATACAATCTTTTGGTGTTACAATTGATTAACTCTAATTTTGACGAGACTTTGGCATCAGACTTTATACAAAACTCAGTTTTTCTTTTTTTATGAGGACTCTTAGAATTTGTTGTGAAATGTTATTATCAGGCAAGAAATATTGGGAAGTCGAAAAAGTCTTTTCGTATTTTGTAAACAGATGTCATTGTTGTCGTATATCTCCAGTGCTACCAATCACATTGTGTCATACCATAAGGGGTTAGAAAGGTAAGATTCTAAGCTTCATTTAACTAAAAACATTAAATTCGGGGAAGTTGAAAAAAATGTACAGTTGTTCAAAAATGAATGAAAATATATATATTTTGAAACTCTTGTAAAAAAGGGAAGAATACCATGCAAGCCTCCAATAAAATTTGGGAAGTTTACGGAAACGATGCTGTATCAGTTTGTGTAGCACAACAATGGTTCGCTCGTTTCCGTTCTGAAATTTTCGATGTGAAAGATGCACCTCGCTATGGTCGGCCTATCGTTGAAAAAGTCGATGAAATTATGGAAAAAATTGAACAGGACCGTCACATAAGCAGCCATGACATCGCTAAAGAACCTAACATTCATCATCAAACGGTTTTTAAAATCGAGAGAGTTATAACGGTGCTCATTCGTGCTTGGAATGAATAAAATTCGGTGAAAACTCTCCCTTATCTGCTTGAAAATACTTGCAAGTTGCAAGAGATTTCGGTTATAATGTAACTCAGCTCTTCCTTATTTGTTTACGTTGTCATTGCGGCTAGAATCAACAAATTTTACAATCAGAGTTGATTAAATGTATCAGAGATTATTTATAGCACGAAGATCTACTATGAATAAAAAATTAACTATCTATGAGTACAAGTGAGAAAAATGATAATCAAAGCTTTAAAAGCCCGCGGAATCAATCATCAATTCCATCCTTCTTGATGAACTATGAAAAATGAGTTAACCCTCCTAGAGGAAATCGGTTTTGAGGTTAGAATATCTTAAAATATTTTTTTCTTTACTGAAGCATCACTTCAAACATTTTCTCTTGCAATATTAAATAGGAAATAGTACCTCACATTATACTCGTACTATATAACCATCGACATTTCTGAGAATTTTGTGTAATTAATGCCACCATCAGCACTCAGCAGCATGTCAGCACTTCATAATGCGACTTTAAAATGTTTTATTAATAAATAACCACAAACAGTTGTGCGCATTCCACAACATATGGGAGCGCATTAAACCCCCATTGTAAGCTCATTTAAAAGCATATTCATTAAGTCTTAAGCGTGTTTTCAAAATACACAAGATCATGCCTTTCCATTTCGGTGGAGACTGCTATAAATAGTAGTAGAAACATGTCGGTTGAATTTCCTTTCGATGATTGATGAAGATGGAAATGTGTAAGTGTGTTTGCCATTCGTCTATTTCTCTGTAAATTTACTCGACAAACAAAGCCAAAAACCACACACACATACACACATAGACACACAAATTTGTGACTGCGACTGCTGCTGATAATGATGAGTAACTGATTCCTGATTCTTTTGCTGCCATTGACTCGAGTGGGTGAACTTACGCCAGCGATGCAAATGAAGTGAGCTCGAGTGTTTATATAAATTTCTTAAGCATATATTGCCTAACAAATATGCATACTTATACACAAAAAGTACTCAATATGGCACTTAGCAGACCTTTTGCCGGCGTCCTTTAGCAAAATTCCCAGACACAATAGTCTAGCGTTGCATTAAGAAAGGACGAAAGGACTGTTGTGTTCGAAAATATTTATGTTTACTTATATTTAGATATTAATATATAAATATAAATAAATATAGATGTGTGTATGTGTGTGTGCGTCCGAAATTTATTGTGTCTATTAAGTGTTTGTGTATTTCTCTCGCCATATATCCAATATAATGGCAATTATGTGAAATGCTTTTGTTAGTTTTGGGTCATTATCTCTTCCATTACGTAATGGATTACGGTTTCTGTGAAATATACTTTACATTTACTCACTTCGCTTTTTGATTGAGAGCGCTGAAGTGGTTTCATTGTAAATGTGTTGATTGTCATGACGACAATGGATAATGATGTGTGTAAATGACCGAAAAATTTTATTTGCACAGTGTCAGTAGGTAAATGATGGATTTTAATGTTAGATAATCGATTTTCGTTGAAAAGCCTAAAATTCGTTGGCAGAAATTTGGCATGTAATTGATGGCTATAAATTTAAAAGCTCTTGATGGTATCATTGTTGTGTATTTATGACCAATGTATATAAGTTTTTAACCAATTTAGTAAAACATTGACTTCTTACGTATTTGCTTTAAAGGGTTAAATCGAGCTTTCACTTATTTGGTTTAAAGTTAAATAGAGCTTTTATTAACCAAAGGAAGCTTTCACTTCATATTTGTTCCCTGACTGTGAATTCTTCCCACTTATTAAGTTTAAAGGGGAAGCTTTCACTTATTTGGTTTAAAGGGTTAAATCGAGCTTTCCTTAACCAAAAGACGCTTTCAATTCATATCTTTTCCTTGAACGCGTACACTTCTTTCGTTTTTGCTTTAAAGGGTTAAATCGAGCTTTCACTATTTAATAGAAGCTTTAACCTCTTAGTTATTCCCTGACTGGGTATATTAACCCATTCAAGCCCACTGTTACATATATGTAACACCTTCCACAGCGGAAGCCAGATAAACTTTGAACACAATATTTATTTTCCCTTGTTTCTAATCTCAATTCAATTCCGGTTCGCCGTGGGCTTGAATGGGTTAAGTGGTCAACGATGTTTGTAATACTCAAAAGAAAAAGTCGAAGATGTGAGACGAGCTGAGTCTATTTAACCCACCCGTCTGTATATACGGTAAATTGACTCTTAGCTTTTAAAAAATTGGTCTCAAATTTCACAGAGGTCGTTTTCTCACCACGCAGCTGCTCATTATGATCGAAATTGCCAATTTCAAACAACTATAGCATATAGCCGTCGTACAAACTGAACGATTGAACTCAAACGCTTTTAAGGAAAACTTTTTCATTTAACAAGATATCTTTCAGAAATTTTCCAGAGTATATTATCTAAGTAACGGGTGATTTTTTTGAGGTTAGGATTTTCATGCATTAGTATTTGACAGATCACGTGGGATTTCAGACATGGTGTCAAAGAGAAAGATGCTCAGTATGCTTTGACATTTCATCATGAATAGACTTACTAACGAGCAACGCTTGCAAATCATTGAATTTTATTACCAAAATCAGTGTTCGGTTCGAAATGTGTTTCGCGCGCGTGTTTTGTTCAGCGATGAGGCTCATTTCTGGTTGAATGGCTACATAAATAAGCAAAATTGCCGCATTTGGGGTGAAGAGCAACCAGAAGCCGTTCAAGAACTGCCCATGCATCCCGAAAAATGCACTGTTTGGTGTGGTTTGTACGCTGGTGGAATCATTGGACCGTATTTTTTCAAAGATGCTGTTGGACGCAACGTTACGGTGAATGGCGATCGCTATCGTTCGATGCTAACAAACTTTTTGTTGCCAAAAATGGAAGAACTGAACTTGGTTGACATGTGGTTTCAACAAGATGGCGCTACATGCCACACAGCTCGCGATTCTATGGCCATTTTGAGGGAAAACTTCGGACAACAATTCATCTCAAGAAATGGACCCGTAAGTTGGCCACCAAGATCATGCGATTTAACGCCTTTAGACTATTTTTTGTGGGGCTACGTCAAGTCTAAAGTCTACAGAAATAAGCCAGCAACTATTCCAGCTTTGGAAGACAACATTTCCGAAGAAATTCGGGCTATTCCGGCCGAAATGCTCGAAAAAGTTGCCCAAAATTGGACTTTCCGAATGGACCACCTAAGACGCAGCCGCGGTCAACATTTAAATGAAATTATCTTCAAAAAGTAAATGTCATGAACCAATCTAACGTTTCAAATAAAGAACCGATGAGATTTTGCAAATTTTATGCGTTTTTTTTTTAAAAAAAATTATCAAGCTCTTAAAAAATCACGCTATATATTACCCAATCTCAGAAGAAATTGTTCAAATCGGACTACTATAGGATATAAATAGCTGTCATACAAGCTAAACGCTCGGAATCAAGTGCTTCTGCTCCCACTCTTATACAGTCTTCAAATGAAATGACAGTGAAAGCTCTGTAAAAGCATTCTATGATTAAAAGCTCTCAAACTTTACTTGACAAATCAGCTTAAAAAAATGAAAGCTTTGACCAGTTTTTGTTCAACTTTTAGTCGTTTTTGAAAATTTCTATTAGTCAACTCAAAATTCTATTTACTGGCGCTTAAAAAACTCAACTTTTCAGAATTTCTTCAACTTTCAGTCTATTATTTATATATTTTTGTATCCAACGCTTTTTATCCCAAGACGCTTTGGTAGTTATAAACACTTTTCCTGAATCTTCTTTTATGTATATTTAACTCTTTGCTCTCACTTTTTCTCTCTCTCCTTCTAAATTTCATTATAGCAGAAGCACATAAGTATATATCACATACCTCGTAATGGCGAGCAAAATTTCACACGTGTGTCGAAATATAATTGCTAATAAGCGCTGTGTAAGCTCAGGCTCCGCACTCCATCGTCACAATCATGAAATTTGCATATAAAACTGCAGAATTTCAATGCACGACGCCAAAATAATGTGCCAAAACTATAACTATTATGAAGATTAATGATCCAAAAGCAAAGAATAAGACCAAATCGCTGGCACATACACGCACACACACACACCAATATTTGAAACAGCCTTCACTTCCCCTGCCACACTGCCTCCCTTCAGTTTCAGCAGTGTTTTAATGAAAACATAATAATTTCGCGCATTCATAAATGTTTAATGCTGCGAAAAATCATAATGAGCGCGAAAATGTCACGCCACACTTCACACACAGCAGCTTTGAAGCCAGGATAGTTGCTAATTGGAGACGGGGCGAGTATATGTATCGCATGTGTTGGATATGTGTGTACGTGCTGGCATGTCGGATGCTGCTAATGTCGCACAAATGTCACACGCTGATAGGCAACAGTCACGTACGTTTTATAATTAAGTGAACAGCAGTGTCATAACGGTAATGCCAGTGCGGATATGCACTCACAGAGGTAGTTGTAGTGCCATAAGCCTTGTTACCGCTGATAAAAGGAGATGAGCAGCAAGTGAACAAGGTTAAAAGTTTCAGCATTAATTTGAATTTTATTATGAATATTTCTAGTGCGCATAGTTAATGCTGCCGTATCGTATGATCTTTTATTTATGCCTTAGAAAAACAGTTAATTGAAAGGTAATTACTGTGGAAGAGCGTAGGTGACACGAATTTTGGAAAGTAAATGTTTGTTTAATTCTAATTTGGAAAGCGGTCTTGAGATGAAAGGAAATAATTTTTAAGTTGCTAATTTTGTTTTGCTTCAAGGTTATGTTTGGAGGTAGTTGATTAATAATAATATGCATTTAAGGTCTTGCTAATGATAGAAGCTCTTCATCCATCATTGAAATTATGATGCATGGGCCTAAATAGCTGCTGAATTCGATTCGAAAACTTTGAAAAATAGAATATGACGATTTCTGAAATCGAATGGCTTATGGAATTTTGGGAGTTTTTTGTCAGAAATACACCCGTAGAATTCTATAATGAATATTTGATGGTTTTTGTAATAAAATAAATAATTTTTCCTTATTTTCTTGTCAAAAATACACCCATAAAAATCTATAAAATAATCTTAGTTGACTTCTTGTAATAAAAAAAGTATTTTCGGCATAAAAATGAAATCTAAAACCTTAGTAGCTTAATCTTCATAAGATGACAACGACAAAATCTCAATTACAGCAGCTCTACCATCTTACCAAACTATTTTTGTTGCGATAACTTCCCTTGTTTTTCTTAAGATTGTCTTTTAAACTTATTTTCAATCATCAAATATGTCCTTCGTGGCAACACAGCAGTCCTTAAGTGCCTGTTGGCTTTATACTTAACAAAAGTATTAAAAAGTAATACTAGTGCATGCAAGCGAAGGGATGTGCGCTTTAATAATGCATTTATGATTATGTGTGTGTACGTGGGTGTTAGTGGATACGTGTGCATAAGCGAAATCTGTGAATATTTTCGCTTTCATATCGATTTACTTGTGAGGAAACCATTAGCGTGGCGCTTCAAACATTACTGTTGACATTATGCTTCCAAAGAAGTACCTATACTAACATAACGTTACATAAATACATATGAGTGAGAGAAAGCAGCACCTCGTATGCCGCACGCTATCGATATGACACTGCAGCTCAGCGTTAAGTGCCATTGAGCGCATATCTAAGCAAACGCAGAAGTGCACTTGAGCACATGGCGCGAACGAATGAAAACCGATACCGAACCAAATAGAAGAGTGTGATGTGGTTTAGACGGGGTTGGATGAGAGGCACGTAGCATTTCAGCAATAACTGAGTGATTTCACCCAGTGGCAAAAACAAGTTTAACTTTTGGCATTCTCAAGGACCTATCTTACTAGACAAAAACTGGTTGGAAATCTTATGAAAGGGATTCTCAAAATCTTATATACATTTTTACTTCAATAATGAGATGAATTGATTTGATGATGACATTGACACGCTCACCAGCCATACAACATTTACCGCCAAAAGTACGAAAATAAAAAGAAGCTTTCAGCGAATTTCGTTTTATCTCTTTGATCGCGAGAAACCCGTTTTTACGAAGCGGCAATTTGAGTTCTGGAACAAAACAAAATCCCCTTGAGCCAAATCTGGCGAATACGGTGATTGGCGTAGTTTTTTGGTTTCGGCTCGTTTTTCCCCGTCCATTTCGATGACTGATAACTTGTTTACATGTCAAACTCATAAGCACCTGGTCTCATCGGCAATTATAATGCCCTCCATGAATGTGGGATCCTAATTCGTACGATCAAGCCTGTCCGAAGAACCGTTTACGGTACTCTTTTTGAAAAAAATTCAGCTATGTCGGGATGAGTCGAGTAAGGACGTGTTTCATACCTAAAATTTCGACCAAAAATCATTCGAACGGGCTCGCGAGAGATGTCGAGCCCTCTTTACATCTCTCTAATCTCTCATCTTTTCAAGCACTACTTTTTTAATTTTTCGTCAGTTGAAGATGTCGATGGTCGTCCAGAACGAAGCATATAATCAGCGATCTCTCGACTGACTTTGAAGGCTTTGTACCATTCTTAGACTTGTGTTTTCGATAAAACTGAATCCCCATAAGCCTTTTCCTACAATTACAATGATTCCGCACATTAGCTATACAAAATTTGAGGCAAATATATTTATCTTTTGTAAAAATCGCAACGCACTACTGAGGTGTACCGACTTAAGCAGACTACTACTAACTTCATATCGTAAAGAATGGTCACAAGGGAAAATGTATGAGGTATCTTAAATAATTTGTCTTCTACATATTCTTCTAATCATAACGCAGTTTGATACCAAGAAGAGAGAAATCAGATCATTCTCCTTCCCCTGGTCCCGTATATCTTAATGATGACCGTCCTTCCGATTGACTTCTTATCTTGACTTGCTTTGTTATGACTCAAGAATGTTTCTCTTGTAAACGCCAAATGATAAAGCAATACGCCGAATGGTATTTTTGGACTAATATGACTATTATGAGCATAAAAGAATTTATTACCTCTGACAAAAATTTGGAAATTCCGACATGAGTCTTATGTTATTGATTTTATGTATCATACAACCTTTGCTTATCGACTTCACAAGTAGGTGTGCAATCATGACTAAAATAAACAAACTTCATTTATTTATTGATTTGCTTTCAAGATAGAGCTGCAAATTGGAGAAACCAAGTGTACTAATAACAATAACAGAATATTATCTATCATTTCTATAATAATATCGAAATGCCAACCCAAGCAATAAATTCTAGACAGATAAGAAATTCATATAAATTCGGAGAAAAGGAATTTTTGCTACAGTTTAACTAATAGTGGGAAAAGAGGAATATTGCCTAGGCATATATTCATTAAACTATATTCTTTCAATCCCTTGTTTAAATCTTCGTAAATACTTTTAAAATGCCAAACCACGGGCCCCACGATAACCATGGCCCAGAACCACATGGACCATCGCATGGAGGACCACCACATCAGGAACCACCACATCAAGAGCCACCACATCAAGGGCCACCACATCAAGGACAACCGCATCATGGACAACCTCATCATTGATCGGGTCAAAATTCACTAATTGTTCACAAATCTTTCATTGAATAAAATGGATCTACAAATTGTTTATCGATTTGTATAGTTCATGTGTAAACATGACTAAAATAAGCTAACTTCATATTTTATTTATTTGCTTTGCGATAAAGGTTCCGACTATTTACTTACACATATTCGAGTATACTAATCAGCAATAACAAAACATTATCTACACCTTCTAGTATCGAAACGTCAACCTAAGCAATAAAAAAATTCTAGACCGATAAGAAATTCATATAAATTTAGTGGCTTGGAATTTTGGCCACAGTTCCACTTTTTGCGCTAAAAGCAGACGGTTGTACAAATTTATACAGAAATATTTATAAAATGCCAAACCACGGACCACACGATCACCATGGCCCACCACCACATGGACCACCACACGGAGGACCACCACATGGCGGACCACCACATCAAGGGCCGCCACACCATGGACCACCACATCACGAACCACACCATGGTCCCCCACATCACGGGCCACCACACCACGGACCACCTCATCATTAATCTGGACCTTAATGATCACCGAGCATATAAAACTAAGTTTACTAATTTTTCATAATTGCTTAAATGAATAAAATACTGAAATTCGTAAAAAGTTACATGGTTTAAAGTACTTTTGTTCCCTCTTCAACTAATCGAAATGCACAGTCATAGAGTGATATCTGTAATACAGCGTAGAAAGCCAAGTGTGTGTTTACGACAACATAAAAGTGGGCGTGACTTCATCTTTTGAAAGCTTTGTTGTATGTATATAACTCACAAGCGTCTATTTGAGTGCATCAGCAAACCATTAGTAACTGTAATATGCTCAGATTTTTTCTGCTGGGTTTTGGAAAGTGCTTTAAGTTCCAAAATTAAAATCAAATATTTAGTAAATGTATATATTTGCAGGTATAAGCACATATTTATATATAATATAAATATATGTATTTATAGAAGTTAATATATTTATCTAAGAGTTATATATGTACGCAAGTTATATATGACGGCATATCACGTTCCTCCGACTGCGAGCATTAATAACACACATTAAAAGCATTCAAAGCCAATGCCAATTCTCAAACAAACCATATGTGTATATGTCTAGTTTAGCATATAACTACTCGATTCGGTAACTAAAGTGAACGCTTTCCGTTGCTCTGAATATGATTAATGTATAGGTGGGTGAGCTGTCTCTCTCTCTCCAACACTAATAAATGCATGTTCGTGCTAATATATCCTCTATGACATTTGCTTTGTGATCTCAGCGCTTTATTAAAATATTCAATGGCAAACTTCATTATCGACACGTCTATATTAATAAGCGAAATTTTTAATGACTCAATGGCATACATGACTAGTGGTGCGCAAAATATAAAATATTTAAATATGATGATGTATGTGGTTTTGGCTGGAAGGATGGATTTCGTATATGTGATCTAAGTAAAAGTTGTAAAATTAATGGAAAAAGTGCTCACTATCACTTAAAATACAAAATTTCATGAGATGAATGAAGCACAAGTGTAATTTTTTCTGAAAAAAATAGATGTGAAGAAGAGTAGATAACTTTGAACCAATTCAACCAACCACTTTGTTTATCGCAGCTGCTTCGTCAGCGTCTGTACAGATCAGTAGTGCGTTGCGATTTTTGCAATGGATAAAAATATCGAACAAAGAATTTCTCTCAAATTTTGTATTTCTAACCAAATTTGGTATGTGAAATTTTTGCGATTGTTGGAAAAGGCTTAAAGTGATTCAGTTTGATCAAAAATACAAGCCCACGAGCGGTACAAAGCCTTCAAAGCCGGACGAGAGATTTTTGTTGACACGCCTTGTTCTGGACGACCTCTTTAACTTATGAAAATATAAAAAAGTGAAGGATATGGTGCTTGAGTGTTAGAGGCAAGTGTTAGAGAGACGCCAAGAGAGCGCGACATCTCTCGCGAGTCAGTTCGAATGATTTTCATAAACATTTTAGGTATGAAATGCGGTCTTGCTCGATTCGTTTCGATAAATTTGGATATTTTTTAATAATATTACGGTAAGCAGGTTTTTTGGGCATGCTTGATCGTGCGAGATTCGACCTTATATTCATGGAGAGCATTATACTGCAAATGAAACATGGATTTATGAGTTTTCAACAATCATCGGAATGGAGGAAAAAACGAGCCGAAACCAAAAAAAAACACCCTAAAGCTGCTCAGAAATCAATGTGAGGCTCATTATTTTTTTCGACATTCGTGGTTTGGTGCATCATGAATTGGTTCCAGAGAGTCAAACGGTCAATAAGAAGGCATGGAGCCACGATTGTAACCGAATTTAAAGCCAAAAACACAATGAATGCTATCATTCAATGACCGTGTTCACCAGATTTGACGCCGTGTGAGTTTTTCTTATTCCCCAAACTACAATTGCCGCTTCGTGGAACCCGTTTTCAGTCTATCGAAGAGATAAAACAACATTCGCTGAAGGAGCTGAAGGCCATTCCACAAAGTGTTTATGGAAAGAGTTTCGAGGACTGAACAAGTCGTTGGCATAAATGTGTTATATCTGGTGGAGATTACTTTGAAGGCCGGATACTTTTTTGTCAAAATGTATGTTGTCGAACGAGGGTGAATATGTTCGGAACGAGTGTCAGCGAAAACCTGTGAGTAATGCCGATCGAAGGATAAGTCGAATTAACTTCGAATGAGGGCGAAGGTTGCTTTTCACGGCGTATGGCTGTCAATAGAATATCAAATCGAATAAATATGGTGACTCTGCAGGTGGACCATCCTTTATGTTACCTGGTAGTATGGGCTGTCATCGCATGTATGGTTATATCTTTTGTGGTAAATAGTATTAGGGAGCGCCAGTTTTTGACGGATGAAGTTGTGTATGTGTAATGAAGCTTACCTCATTTAACCCTATCCGTACTATATATGTGTATCTAGCCGAATGTAACTTCAAATTCATTGCAATAAATTAGACAACAAATTGTTTACGACAGAGGAACTTCTTTCCTTTCTCGTTGGATATGTATATATACAAAGTCAATTATCGACTTCGACTCGAAGAGATAAAAATTGATCTTAAAAAATGATAGTGGTATAAACTATATTCTACAAAAGTAATCTTCGAAATCTCGCTTGTTTGTTATGCCTTTCCTGCACTTCACTCCCACCACTAACAAATTCGAAACTAGTCGAAGAGCTTAATCATTAATAATTAGTAAGGTACGTTCTTACATTCTATTATATAATATTAACATATCCAAAATCACATAGGTTATGTACTTCAGTTGCTAGGGAAATTTATAAACCCGCGTTGACAGGCTATAAATAGCATATTAGTTGCACTCAAACCAGCTTGCTGGCGAAGGCTTTTAGGGTATTCATTAATATGCATGATATTTGCTGTAATTAAGAGAACTTGCGAGATTCTGCGCTTGTTTGTATGTAGTTAGATATTCATAAGCAGCAGCGGCTTATGCAGAGTATACAAATGTGTATTATAAGCAAGAACTATGCGGAAAAAAAGTAGAAAAAGGTAACTTTATCGAAATTTACTAGTGTTGGTGTATAGATAATTATATTTAATTTTAAAATACAACAGTAATTACAATTCAAATTGAAAAAAAAACAAAACTATAATACTCTCTTTAGCAACTTTGTTGCGAGAGTATAAATATATTTATTATGTTACCTGATGTATCTTCACACAACTCCACCTTCTTCATGTCGCTATTATGCATTCTCAAATAATTTATAATTACATTTGGCAACTCCGTTCCGCCTTTAAGTAATCCACAGCAAATTGTAGATGCTTACCTAAGCCCACTTGGATTAAGTGCTTGTGCGCTAAGTATTTACCCACTATGTTTGCGTGCTATTTAATCTGTGTATGTGTGTAGATGCACACTACTTATGCATTTAACAAACGAAATAATTAATAAATTGCAATCAATAATGTAATAAATTGCACGCGGCGTCTAATACATGCACACATACACAGTCACAACATGGCAATTGCTAATTAGAAACATCATGTAAATAAACAAATCGACTGAATTATGAATGGTACATGCTGCGTACGCTAATGTGGCATTGTATATATGCTTGTAAGAGCGTGTAGAAATTATTCATAATTATGCAACGCGCATTAACAGAGAGTAGATTTATGTAAAACAGATAAAAGGTGGTATACAAGCATAAATAAATATATTAGATAAGTAAGGCAAGCGAATATGCATAATAAGTAAGGAGAAATTTAGGTTTGAGTATGACTTTTAATACTTTTGAAAACAAAATGGCGCTGATATGGTGACATACGGCTTATGCGATTTTGCTGTTTTTTTGCAGTTGCGGTATGACAAACAGTTGAAAATATGCAATTTTTAATGTAAATAAGAAAAAATGTTTGAATATTTTTGAAATAAAAAAAATAATATAATATTAATTTCGAATATTGGCTTGAATAGATCAAGCTTATAAATAGACTGATTATCAAAATTTGAGTAATATTAGTATTTATCAAACACTAAAAAATATAGCCTACACAAAGGCGCGTTGATATCATAATGCAGTTGGTTGCCAAATCATTTTTTTTTTTGATGATTGAACGAGGAAAGTATATCAGAAAAATATTTGCATAATGTTAGATGCAAAACTAATCATAAAAATATTTAAAAAAATATATGTAATAAATCAAAAAAGAATATTTTTTGCAATTTCAGAAAAAGTGTTCAAATTTCACCAATCAGTTGACCCGCGAAATGTATAATTTGAGAAAACAAAAAAAAAAAACATTTTTCACCTTAGAAAAAAAATTATTCTTAAAAAATATAGCCTATCCAAAGGCGCACTAGTTCTCGACAGATGCGACTTTCATTTTTCTTTCTTTTCGCAGTTTGAAATAGCAAAATTTATAACTATTGACACTTATTAATCAAAAACAACGCTTTATATATGGTATATAGAGAAATTGAAAAATCGTTTTATCGTAAAATTTAGCTTTGCAAATATATATTTTTCTTTATATAAAAATATTTGTTACTCATCATTTACCAAACACTTGCTTGTATATACAACAAAAGGTCAAAACATGCTTGATGGAACATTCACCAAGCAAGCGCATTACAACAACAAAAAATGTCTCCTACCGTATCCAATGAACTGGATGTGAGAAATCGAATATGCTGCCAACCAGTCAGCCATGTAGACAGCTGAATGGTCAGGCAATTAGATAAAATGCATTAATTTGCTCGGGTAATAAAATTGTGAACGCCCAAAAATAGGCCAAACGAAAAGCAAATACAGAGTCGTACACAACAGACAAAGTAAATAAAGAAACAAGTTGCTAATAGTAATAGAAATCAAAGCAAAAATAGAAACTGTATAAACATTTAACCGTAAGTCACTACTCCGAGTGGGCAGCAGTACTTGGTTAGGCGCCTGAAAGCATACAACGATAAAATAAGCATGACGAAGTGATTTTTATTGTCGCAGACACATACTCAGCTGGCGAATGTCAAGCGAAAAGCTAGCGAAAAAATTAAGTGTGATTGTACAAGCTCACATTATACACATTGCCTATATGAGTGTGTCAATGGTAGTAAAAATCAAGTATATGTGCGTGAATATGGGCCTAAATTAAAATAAATTTACTAATATGCAGTTGTTGTTCTGTATGTGTATGTTTGTCCGTGTTGTGCTTTCGAGCGTAAGATTTGTAGCCATGCAAACACACAGCAACCGTGACGACAGTTATGTTACATGCCAGCAACAACAATAAAATACATAAAATTATTCATGTTGCATACCAAAAGGCGCTTACGCTAACACATAGAATATTAATAGCGGTCAGCTGTAGCAAATTTAGTGCGAAAAATCAACAAGAGGTCGTCGACGGCAGCACCAAACTCAGCTACGAAAAGCACAAAGCTATAGAATTTCCTATAAAAACACACACACATACACATGCATGCATACTACACGAACATAACTGTGGAAATAAAAATGTTTTGGCCACCCCGCTGCTGCTCACTGCTCGTAAATATCAAAATTAGTTACTGGTCAACAGCAACGGTCACACAATTAATTAATTAGCTAAAGGGCAACATGACAAGCACACACAGAGACAGAGCGTCAGACCCGGAAAGGCGTTGCTGCTGGTCGTATACTCCGAAGCGTCACATTGTGTTTGTGTTGGCCTATTCATTACAGATGGTCGGTTGACAAAAATTGTGTGGGCGGCACAAGCTTTTATATGACTTGCCTTATAGTAGCGGTGGAGTGTGTTTAGTTGTATGTGTGTGTGTCTTTTTGTTAGTTTTTGTAAATGTCGTTTGTTTTGTTGCTGACGCTAATAAGGATGCTTGCGGTTATTGGGCTAACAAAATTTAGGTTCACTGTACAAATATACATATTTGTTATATGTATTATATATATTACGGGGATTTACAAAGCATAAATGAGAGCATACAAAAGAGTGAACTTCTGCTTGTCATGCAGAAATTATGTACATATAATTCTACACAGTTGCCGTATGGAAAAATTTCAGCTTACATACTAACAGGTCTATTGAAAAGTCCCCGGCCTATATAGTAGAATACATTTTTCGGCGTAATTCCTTTCTTTATGTTCAACATAGTTCTCTTAAAGTTGAGCTGTTTAGTCGAAGAGACCTAAACCAATATCGTCGTCAACCTCTTTCTATTTCTCTGACTCTGACTCTGACTTCGATTACTCATTTTTCAAGGATGATACACTGATTATAGCGACCTTCAAACTTTTTGATACCATTTTTGTAGTACGATTTGTCCTTTGCTTCAGAATAGGTCTCAGTTTCGGCGGTCACCTCTTCATTCTACGAAAATTTCTTACCGCGAGCATTCTTTTGAGATCTTAGGATATAGTCGCTGGTGGCCAGATCTGGAGAATGCAATGGATGCGGTAGCAATTCCAAACCCAATGCATGGATTTCTGCCATCTTTTTCACTGACTTGGGATCCGGTACATTATCTTGGTGAAACAGCACTTTGTTTATTTTTTTTTTTTTCAAAAAACTTCTTGTTCGTAAATTTCAATATTTTTAGTATCTGTTTAATTATAAAAAAACCCACAATAACTAAATTTTATGATTTATGTTCAAATGTGGTCATTTTCAGCGATTACGTCCTTCAAACGATCTAATAATACTATGTGGCCTACATTTGGGATGGTTTCAAAAAATATAAATAGTTTTGCCTACATTTAGGGTGACGTAGAACAACCGAAAATAATTTCTTGCAAAAAATCTTATAAAAAATAGTAAAATACCAAATATTTTTATATAAAAATTCAAAAAAATTCCAGCAAGTTAAATTAAAATTTTGAGTACCTTCAGCTTTTATTATTTTCGTAGAAACTTAGCATATATATAATTTTCTTCACTAAATTTTATTACCAAAATTAGTTGAAAAAATTAAAATTGTTTTGACATCTGGCAACCTTTATCATATGCATTTGTTTACCAACGCCTAACTTTGTGACGGAACTTCAAGTTCCTGTTTATATTGTCTTAGGCACGCTTATGTTGTTTGTCTATGTAGTTTTTTATATAAATTCATATATAATTTACAACCAAAGCTGCTACATAATGCGCACCACTACCGAAATTAGCTAACTTATATGATTTAAAGCTTACAAAAACAAGCATGAGCATATTAAGGACTTTCTGTATGCGTTTTTTTACAACAACGAGAAGCATTCTGTCATTATGACATGCCTAAATGTATGCTTCTTTCACATCTAAAGAAATCCCGCATAAGTTTTTGTGAATTTCCTTTAAAGAGACTGTTTAAATACATGTCTCCGCAACTGAATCAAATTTTGACTTAAATTTGTTTATTGTACATTTTACCAAGCAATTTTTCATACTTTTAGGCTAAAAATGCTAACCAGATGTTGCTTTAATGACTTATATTTCTATAGGGCTTAAAAGACGCTCTACTATTTGAATTTTGTCTATGTAATTGTGACAAATTTGGACTTAAATTTGTTTATTTTACATTATTTAGTATACTTTTAGGCTAAAATTGCTGACTAAATTACGCTAATGTCTAGTACGCCTATAAGTATGCTAAAAATCTAATTATGTTGAAAAATAGATGATATTTTTTGTTTCTGTTCAGAACAAAGTCTCTCTAAGGTCTCACAACTCTTTCTGATTTCAATTAAAAAACGTTTATTCTTAACTGACTGATATTCAATACAGAAATTTTAAATATAGACATAAGAGACCAACTGTTTTCGGCAAGCTATTCGATAAACAGTTATTTCGCAAGAAAATTCAGCTTCAAACCAGCTATAAAACACTTATTTGAACTATTAAACCGAAGTCATAAGCTCAAACTGTGGGCTTTCGATAGACAGTGTATCCGTAGTTTTCATACAAACAGGCATTTCTGTGAATCTGTACATGGCAATCCAAAAATTACTTAATACCCAAATTAACGTAAATTCCAATGCGCTACTACAGCACTAGAAACGCTGCGAATTGCAGGAAAACTGCAAAATCAGCACGTTTCGTAATTTCCCAAACAAACTAATATTGGTGTATGTGAATATATGTAGTTGCACTTTAGTGCATTCGCCCGCTTCAAATGCGAAAAGCCGCAACGAAAAGTCAGCAAAACTCAGATGCAACTGTTACAGCAAATAGCCACTTATGTGGCATACATGTAGGCGCCGACAAAACAACAAGCACCAAAGAATCACGGCATTATAATGGACGCACCACTCCCACACACACACCCGCACTCATAAACAGACGAATTTTTATTTAACAATTTTTGGTAATAATTTGCTGCAACTGCAACTGCCACAGACAGACAATATGCACACATCGGCGAGACACGAGAGGAGTGAAGAGTAGCCGCTCGTATAGCAGCGCTTTGCATTATTCTCGTGCAGTTTTACCAAATTGGCAGACGCATGAACGCACCAAGTACACGGACCTTTAGCCGGTTACGTATACGCCATGGCGCATTGCATTGGGCATCACAGTGAACGGCGAGCCTTATGCTTCACAAGTGCCGGAGACGCATGCAAAGCGCACTAATTGGAAATTTTATGCACTTCGTTAGGGTAAATGAGTGGTCAGCGGCCGCCACTAGGGCTGCACGCCAACCACTTCACCGACAGCCTCCGCCATGACGCACAATGCAACTATGGATGCGACGCCCTCGACTCATGCTTCTAGCACTCATGTTGAGTTTAAATACTCCGCCGCCGCCGCCGCTGCTGCATATCAATCGGCCAGTAGTTATTGGCAGCGATTAAATGTCGTCGGCACGCGCGGCAACGTTAATTGGTGGTGATGGGCTTATCGCATGCACCCACACACACACACATTGCACACGCATCAAAAGCCAATGCTCGCAGTGCATATTGCAGCGAATCAAAATTCATGGCGTTGCACCAATCAACTCGAATGTTTCAAATGTTCATGCTCAAGTGGCATTTAAACAATTCACTACAAATGCATGTACTCACACTCACACCAGCACACTGCCATAGCTCTATATGTGCGCGGTAACAACTGTAATCGCATAAAACTTATAACAACAGCAAAAGCGCCGGCAATTCTATAATTTGCGGTGTTGCACTTGAAAATTGTAATTAAATAAATTGATGCGCAAATTGAAGTGGTCAAAAGCACCAAATGCTGCTTTGTTGGCCAAAAGGCTTTGGCTTTTGTAAAGCTAAATGCGCGCTGCAGACTGCCTTTGAAGCATAATTTACTACATTTACAAAATATAATACGTTTTGTAATTAAAGCATTATTGAACTCAATATTTCAGTACAGAGTGTTCCATGTGGCGATACTGTGCGAAAGTACCAAATTTGGAAAAAAGTAACTTTTTCCTGAAAAACCAATCACAAAATTATGACTTAAGATTTTCCTTTGTACTTAAAAATCGAGGGCAAGAAAATAATACATGCTCAGAGTCAGAAAATTCGAACTAATGTCGTGCTGGAATATGTACAGGTAGCTGCTAAAGCACACATCTAAACTTAAAATTTGTTTTAAATAAAAATCCAGGCTCCTATGTCATCTATCTATCCACTGTCTTCTGTCTATCCACGAATGCATGATCGGTATCAGTCTGTGGCTCCACTGTCCTTTGAGTGAGGTTTGCCACCACTGTTGCCTTATTGTTAAGCTTTTGACTCACTCTTCTCTTATGGCTCCTATAGACGATAACTAGTATACCCGCTCGTATTCGTCACCCAGGCAATCGACATCATAGTGCCTATTACTTTAGCAGCATCGCTTGATATTGTTCGGAAAGCACTGATAACTCTTAGTGCCAACAGCCTGTGCACTGCGCTTATTTGTCTGGCATATGAATTAATGCCTAGCGCCTGGATCCTTAATGGATCCGCATATAATACAACCGATCGCCTACCTTTGCGAGTAAAAATCGCCGGCTGAAACGCTTGCAGTCTTTATACATATGCCATCATTCTTGAGAAGGTGTTTAGGATTTTATTCACTTTGCCTACAGAGTGTTTTAGGTGATCCTTAAATTCGAGCCACGAGTCTATTATTACTCCCAGATACTTAAGTTGTGCCTGTGAATGAATCTCACACTCTCCTATGGTGAAAGATATACTTTCCTCCACTTATGAGGGAGGGGGAAGACTTCCTGTATTTTGCTCAGCCAGCTCTAACCTCATTGAGGAGAACCTTGGCACAGACTGTTTATGCATTACTTGCATTTGCTCCGGAGGTCATCTAGGTATTTAGCCACTGATACCACAATAAGGTCGTCTGTGTTTTGGTTAGTGTCTCCGTAGACCCCATTATACCTTAGGTTCTATAGATGGAGACTTAAAACCGAGCCTTGCAATTAAAGAGGTGTTACGGCAGAACATTGGGTGTAGTTCAAGACCATTTCTTTCATTTCCTTCATCCTCAAAGTGTGTAACGTATTTCTAAATGTATCAAATCCGAAAATGGTCACAGTCCGCCTTTTTCTTCAAAAAGATCACACACATAGACACTCTTGATATATACAATGATCATATACTTATGTATGTATACAAAAATGTGGGATAACTCAATAAAGGAATAGAAGAAAGAGCTGGCTGTATGAAGCAATTATTATGTCTATAATGTTCCACAGAATTTATATATGGTGAAGTGCGCTGGAAAAAACTACTCTCGCAAAATAATTGATGAGTGTTCAACTGGCTGCTCTAATCAGCATTCGTGGTGCATTACGAATTACATTAAATATGGCCCTGCTGCATATAGCACCGGTAGACGAGGCTGCAACCCGTATGGCGGCTAAAATTGCCCTCAGACTAAGAAAATCTTCGTACTTAGATTACTGCGATCCTGAATACTCCGAAATCTTGGCACTTTTTCATTTTATTGTAAAATACTTAAATTACACGGTCGTCGAACCTAGTTCTGGCTGTCATTTCTTTACTCATATACCTTCGAGGGAGGCATGGGAGTTCCAGAGCGTATACTACAATATCAGAGGGGTGACTATCAATGCCAATAGTAGTGTGTTTGCTAACTGTGTTCGAAAACTAACTAAGACTAATAAGCTTGCTAGAACTGGTACTTCAATCTCAATAACTTTGAAATAGGTATAGGTAGAAGCTCGATTCATTTCCTATGGTTTGCTAATGAACAGCTGAGCCTCAGGCCAGCTTACGACTGCCAACAATCGTGCAGTCACAAGGTACTTCTGACCTGTTGTAAATCGGAAGAAGAATAGGCAGCTCTTCGGTCTCAGCAAGATTCACTTTTGAATGGTTGTAGGCGTTCTAACCGAACACTTTTTCATCGAAATTTATGCATGCAGTGGTATCGCAAATCTTACGATTTAGCATCAGCTATATGGAAGAAGATAAAATGTAAACATCTCAAAAGTTTCTTCTCGAATGTCCCGTTTTTGCCAGAACAAGTCAAAATCACCTCGGTTCTCATACACTAAGCCATCCAGGTGAAATAACAAAACTAGAAATAAAACGTCTTATCATGTTTGTGATAGGTTCAATATGCTTTGATGATAACTGATATCCAACTAGATTAGTTTTTCTCTCGCAAATATTTCCCATGACTCTTTCTAAATCCACACTTTACAAAAAAAACTTTAATACATATGCAATATTCTGTGCGCTTGAGCATTGTTCACTGAAAACGTTTTTAATTAGTTTCTAATTTGTTTACACCAAGCGAACGTGCAACAGAAAAAACTTTACAACCTTTCCCTACTCTATATTGGAGTGCAAACAATCCATCGAAGGTTGTATAAAGTTGGCTGCAAAATATCGACAGCAATCGACAGCAAATATAGCAACAATAAAATTAGCTAAAGCAACAGGCAAAAGCACACTACTAACAACAAACACAGGTTGCAGGCACTGAGCAATACCACTCCAAATTTCCAACCACATACACACTTTGGTGTGTTGAAGCGAACAGTTGAAGAAAATAAAAATTATTGAAACTAAGAAAGGTAAGTGGAAAGCAGGAAAATTAGAAAGCACCGCGAGTTAAAAATATTCCACTAAAAGACCACTACATGACTCACCAATACACTTGCAATCACCCACAATTCATATGCGCTGCCATAAAAGTTAACATTGTTGTTGCTGTGCATTTAGCAATTTCCACTCCTTTTTCGATTTTTTTCTCTCTCCGCCACGCTGAGTGGAAAATTATTTCGTCAAATTGCAACTTTGTTTGGGTTTAAATACTGTATCGAGCAGTTTATGGCAGCGATTTGTGAGCATTTTGATCAAGTGCCTGCACATATATGTATGTGTGTATGGTTGCACGCAAATGAAATGCTGCATTGCCATTGGTGCGACTGCACTTTTAAATAATGTAAATGGCAATTGAGACGTCTGCAAACTTTGTACCTTAAGCTTGCCATAAACTTGACTTGCCCCAGCGACATGAGCGAGCCACGAGACTCCGACTACAACCTTCAGGGTTAACTAACAAGCCTTTCGCAGTCAACTAACCTCGGTAGACTGGTGTATCACCCATATGCGGGTATGGCAAACTATTCGCTGATGGATGCTGGCATATCGATGACTAGCTATAAGTATTTACTTGTACACTGGTGTTAGTGTGTGCGTGTGTGCGGTATATTTAGCAGCGGTGAGAACTTCAACTTCACTTAGCCACAAAACCAAAACACATCATGATGGACCAAACCGCGGCGTTGCAGTGGCTCCAAGTTGCTTCGATAGCGCAAGAGCACGAATGAAGTAGCTACCCAGTAGGAAAATCACAATTGTCTTTTCCTTTTTTATATATCAAAACCAGGAATCTCACATGCTCTATAGTTAGACGTGTCGGAGCGATATAGATCTTATGCGGAATAACTAAACGTTTAAACAAGCATGAAAAAGTTGTAAAGGCACCCGATTTGAGACAGATTTTTTGGAATGCTGCAGAGTTGATAGGCCATGGCCAACTTTAAAAATGCTTTCGTTCGGGTACGTAGAACTGTTTACCGTGATAACGATGTTCTATGCCTTTTGCTTTCTAACGTTTAACTAGTTTTTCTTCTCACTCTCAGAAATTAGTAATCTACAACTCTGGTCTGTCAGTTGTTGATTTTCCAGGTCTGAAGTCACACTGATAAGGTCCAATCAGTTTGTTGACGATGGACTTCAGTCTTTCACACAATACGTTCGAAATGGGATGTTGAAGAGGCAGATTATGGGGTCTCCCTTATTGTGAATTGGGCAGAGGATCATGGAGGCTGAATTTACCGACCGAAATATGCTCCTTGCTTAAAAAATAATCTCAAGTATTTAATACCTACGGGTCCTGTTCACTATCTCATTAACTGAAAAATATTCTCAAGCTAACCAATATTTTAATGTAGCCTTCTCAATGACTTGCCACAACCTTGATCACACATAGAAGTTATGTTTTCCTATTCGATATATCAATCATAAAGCAATTTAAGGTGGAGGCAGCTTTCAGGTTTAGGCAACAGTTTTTCGCTGCAGCCAATTCTCACAACTTCCGATGACTTAGTTGCGCATAAAATGTCGTAAACTTCTAGTGGAAAAGATTAGGCGTTACCGATAACGATAGTTATAGGTTTCAATAGCACCTGTGACAAGTTGGTCATCACAAGCTTTGAATGGATACGGATGGAGGCTAATAAAGATTAATACCAAAAGATATTTCATAGAAGACCTGTTATCTTGATGTTAGGTTCAGATAAGTTGTCATCGGCATCATCCAACGCTAGGCCAAGGAAACGTGCTGTTTCGACGGGTCGGACCAAGGGGATAAGGTTGTCAGATGTGTAAGGTTAGCTGGGCATGCAAAGAGATGGTTACTGCCATGCGGAGACTCGTTGCACGCTGGACATTGTTTGATACGTCGGGCTCGTGTTTGGATAAGTAGCAGTTTAACCTGCTGTAGTATCCAGAACGAAGCTGTGAAAGGGGTCACCTTATTAGTCTTTGGCCGAACTTACTTAATTTAGGAAAATAATGCAAAACCACAACTTCCGTGTGAGTTTTTTATCCTTAAGGCTTCTCAGAAAACCAGCAGTTATACGAAAACACTTTGAAAGCCATAAATACAACGATCCAGATTTAATTTTTGAAACTTCAGATGAGAAGTCGATAGGATGACTAGTGCTGGTATAAACCCTAATTTGTATCTAAGTCTCTCCAAACCTTCTAAGCTACTTCTAATATCACGTACCAACCGCAAAATAGTTAAAAGCAATAAAGTTAGCAACGGTGCCTAAAAACCTTTCGTAGATGATGAACCTCAAACCAAGTATACCGTCGTTTTACTCGCGTGCAACTTTTGCTAAAACACATGATGCATACCAACTGCGGCCAGCAACTCCTTTTGATTCACTGCATATTGAACCGGCTGACTTATTCCCAGCTCGGCGGCGACTTTACTATCGTCTGCAATTCTAACACCTTGGCCGCGAATATCAAATAGCTGACAGACAGACAGGTATATCGTTGCGTTCTGCATGCACCTGTGCGCGGTGCATAGTGTTCTAGCTTGCTGGTTGCTCAGCAAAATGATTGTTTATTGCGTTCTAAGCACGTTTTGGCAACGCGAGATTTCGCTAGAGTCTACCACCGGAAGATTGCTCTTTTCGGTAAGTCTGTTTGGCAATTTTCGCAAGTTGTTTATGCATGCCGTGTGGTCTAAGCATTTTTCATTTTTTTATTTTTATTTTTTTTCACCACTTTAGATGATTTGCTACTTTTTGACTCTTTGCTTGTGCTTGCCACAATGCAAGTTTTAGGTTGTGAGTTATTTTTGAGTTTCAAACTTATTTTATTGCCTTTTTTGCTGTTTTTTTTTTGTTTTTTTTTTTTGCATTTTTCTGTTTGCAATGCAATTCGATTTGTTTCATCAAATATTCAGTGGCATTAAAAGACATAAATGTTTTGCTCTTTTGTTGCAGCAATCGGCAAACGAATTTGCGGCACCAATACATAACAGCTATACAGTTCTATAAATAAACAACTCTATTGCTGACATTGTTTGTGTTGCATAGTGTATGGAAATTTACTATTTGTCTAAGATTTTTTTGTACGCTCTTTATTTGAAACACCAAATAATTTCTGAATTTCATTTTATTTGGTTTTTCGTCGATTTCTTCTTATCTCTTTCTCTTTTTCTTTCAAGCATGTAGACAGCTGTGAGTCCAGTCAATCAGTCTCTTTTATTATTTATAGAATTTTTCTATGCATTGCTTGCGCAACGTCAAATATCAACTCCTGTTCTGAGGTTTTTGTAGCCATGCTCATTCACAGCTATATCAAGAAAAGCTACGAGTTTGTATATGTATGCAAAGCGTATTGGTTATTTCTATGCATTGTCAGTCAATCTCTGACTTAAATTCAGTGATTTGCATATTGTGATGTGTTAATTTTGAGAAAAGGAAAATACGGAGAATTTTAACAATTTTTAATTAAAATTTTTATAAACAATTTGACGCCAGATGGTGTCATGATAATACTATTGATTTGAGATATACCTATTTGACATCTGAGTTCGTCAGAAAGGTATTATATAAAAGCTTGGTGGAAACTCTCCACACTTCCTCTAAGAAAATATCTGATGAGATTGCTAAAAATACCATCCGATTGTCTACCAATATACCGAAGTCACTAAAAACATTATACAATTAAAATTCCGAAAATGCTGACTGGCAGATCAGGGCGATATGGAATGGCTTAAGGGTATTCAGGTTCGCCAGGATAATGTACAAGAGCCCTGAAGGAAGATTGACAGGCTTTTAACACCAAACCCCAGAAATCATAGCCAAAATATATAATATGGTTTTGGTAGATCGTCGATTGCTTGAGAGAGATTTAGTAGAGGCTCGACAGATCTCATTGGGCAGTGTGAGCCATATTTTAAGTGAAATTTTAGGTTACAAGTAGAAAGCTAAAAACACATTCGAATGCGACTTTCAGAGCAACATTTGGAGCATTTCAAAAAGGATAAAGTGGATTTTGTGCGTCAATTCATCACTATTCATGAGACTTGAGTCTATCACCATGTGGTGTGAACCTGGTTGTTCGGCTTCGAAACGAGTCCGTGTTCGAAAATCGACCAAGAAGGTCATCAGTTTTTAGGAATGCAAGAGGAATTGTTTTTGTGGTGAAATCATTAATTCTGAATATTATTGCAACCGTTTGAACCATTTGAAGGAAAAACTTCGTGAAAAAGGTCCGGTTTGCAGAAGAAAAAAATCCTTTTTCAACAGAACAATGCACGGTGCCACAAGAGCATTTTGACAAAGGCTAAAATCCATGAATTATAATTCGAATTGTTGGAGCATTCATCAGATTGGCGCCCAGTGACTTCCCTTTGTTTCCAGAACTCAAAAAATGTATGCCTGGCAAAAGTTTTTCATCAAATGAAGAGGTCATAAGGACTGTTCAAGCAAATCACAACTTTTTCCCAACTTCCTGGCAAAGCTTGAATACCAATACAGTAAAACTCTTCATCTTGAAAGCTAACCTAGAATCAAGCAATTTTTCATCGGCATCTTGTGAGTGGAACTACTTCTGAACAAAACCATATGCCATCGAACAGAACAAACAATAATCCGATGGTACAATGTCTGAGGAATATGGCTGACGGTGTAGAATTGGAAAGTAGTTAGTTTGATCTGAATATTTGGGGAATGTAAATGAAGACAAGAAAAAATCTGATAGGAATTTCCAACTAAAATATTTAAGTGATTTTTGAAAATTGCGTTTCCGCTAAGCCACGTTTCTTTAGCAATTAACTACACTAATATTTTCAATAATGAAAGCAACAAATTTACTTAATAATTTACAATTTCATCAATCAACATGTGTCACACAATTGTAATCCTAAAAATTTGCTATGAAAATAAAACAATGCAACAAATAATTGACTTGAAAATCATTTGAAATTTATATTCGCAACGCCCACAACGCTCCACCAGCGCCTAAACGTGGGATGAGTAATTGCAATATATTCGATGGCGACCACTCTTGCCACCAGCACAAAATATATTGCATGCATTTAGGCGCCCATACCGCCACACACATATTGCAGTCGGCGCACAATAGACAACTTTAGTAATAAAGCAAATAACAAATACCAATGCCTGCAAATACAACAACATACAGCTGCAACAATGCTGTGTGCTTAGATGCAACAATTTTTGTAAATATGTAAGCAATTATAACGCTTGTTGGCACGTATTTACATGCATACATAAGCATGCCTATGTATGGGTGGAAGGAATTTTTGCATTTTCCTATGTGCCGGCGTTTGTTTGCATTGCTTTGGTTAGTTGGTTTTGTCTAACCATTGAGGCATGTAACTTTCAAAACACTCACACACACACATTCAAATGTGCATATATTTATTTGCATACATGTGTATGTGTGTGTGTGTGTAATTATGCGACGCTTGAAACCCCAATGACAAACCACGAACTTGATATGTGGCCATAGTCTCCATATGTATGAGATCAATCACCGGAAAATTGGATTTCCATATGTGTACACATAAAGTGGCAACACTCACACACACATACACACACTCAAAAATGCGGAGACACACAGGTGATACCGACGTAGAAGGAGTTTGTTAGCAGTAAGAGTGAGTCGACTAACGTCAGTTGGCAGACATATTGCCGGCTCCAAGTGGCACATAAAGAGTTGTTGTGGTTAAGGTTTCCGGCAGGTGGTTAGGGCCGACGCAGCGCTGCGTGTGAGTTAGGGTTAAAGTTTAAATTGGAAAATTCTGGTCACTGACACTTTAATTTCATATGCATTTAATGGTGAAAATAAACTTTAGCTAGTAGCTTTTAGTGGAGTAACTTGGAAGCATTAAAATTTTGATCGAAAGAAATATGGATAGTCAAATGTAGCCAAAAATACAGCGCGCCATTATGCCGCTGCCAGTCTGGCGCCATAATATTGTGGCCAAACTATTTCACCGACTGATTGTCTACCAAAACAACGCCAATGCGCCTACCTGTATGCAAAGCGAAACAAATTGTCTTCTATGAATATTTGTTTACTCTTTTTATAGTCTGACATATATAGTATATATAAATATATATTATTGCATTTACTAATTGACTGACTTGTTGTGATTGATGGGATATGCTTATTATGAAATATAATATTTTTAAAAAGCTTCGTCTGTTATGAATACTTAAAGGATAGCAATCCCTTAAATACTGTAGTACATTTTTAAGTCCGAATTTTATGAGCTAAGTGATTTTTCATGAAATCTTTGGCTACTCAGCAAACGCTTTACTTTAATATATGCTTTCATTATAGAAGCTCTTCTGAGTAAATGTATGCATTGTGAAATGCATTTTGTTAATAACTATTGCTCTTCAATAAAAATTATTTACTTATTAAATTTTTGAGAACAGTTCTTGGTAGTAGAAATTGTTAACATAAAAAAATTTTATAAAAGAAACGTTGGTTTCAATGTAAAATTTCGTTGTTCTTTGTTATAAAATTTTTCTTATGAATTCAAATGCCATTTGGTTTTGTTCATATTTTTTACACTGAAAGCTTATTTTACAAAGCTTTCACATTAAAGCTCCTTTTTAATAAGCTTTCGTTAAAAAGCTCATTTTTACTAAGCTTTTCTTAAAAAGATCATTGCGTGGATGTTATACAATTAAAACTGCTATTGAGATATCCTTTCAAGTTTAGATTTTAAATTTATTTAACAAGCTTTCTGGACAAAGTCTTAGTTTATTGACTGAGTTCATATATTTGCTTAATTATTCACAAATTTTTGTAATTTAAAGAAATCATGGTGGGAATAATGAAATAAAAAATTGTAAAGCTTTCAAGCAAGAGGACCGTAGAACTTCTGGAAGGATGGAATTAAGCTTTTCAAGACTGAAAGCTCCACAAATTAGTGGAAGCTCCTTCGTTAGCCTACCTAACTTGAGTTCCAAATCAAAATTATCTGAAGTGTTGATCATTTGAACCACTCTACTCCACCTTTATACTTTCAATTTATGCTATTACGTAACCTGTTCGAGGGTTCTGCCTCAAGTGAGCATTGCTCATTGCAATGTTTGCTTTGACGTTGCAACGACATGTCGTCCACTGGACATTTATATATTTGCATTTGTTTGTTGTACATTACACAAATGACGATGTGGCGTGTCTGTAATTGAGAATTTGTACTCAATTAAGATTAAATTCAATATTTGCTTAAAATTTGCACAAAACGAACAAATGCGAAACCAACAACAACAACAGCGGCACAGGTACGAGCACAAGTGGACAAAATGCAATGAAATGCAAATGTAAATGCAGACTTTGCAACACATATTGTTATGCATATAAACACGCTCTAACACACACACACATACTCGTACACTTACGCACCCTGCTGGGTCCGTATCAATCGGACTTTGTTGCTTTTGCCATTAAACAATCACATACAATCACAATCAAAATTTGTTGCATACCACAGAATGGTTGACTACAGCTCCCCACACCCCCTCCGCCCCTTTCTGCAACATATTCATCACTTTATTCTACCGTTAGCCACGTTGTCTCGACGTCAATCCACAAATGTGCACGCATCCCGCCGTAGTAATTTGCAAATTCATCTCAACTAAACAAATATGGCGATAACTGCGTGCTGGTGTATGTGTGTGTGTTGGTGGATGCGTGCATAGCAAACTGAAAATCGTCGACGCATTACAATACACACACATATGCACGCATATCAATGTGCTTTTGAGGGCACCGCTTGGCTGGATGATGGCACGCGAAGGTGTATGTTGGAAATGTCCGCTTACATTGCTGTTGTTGTTGTCATTTTTGTTATATTTGTATGTTCGTTTGTTGACCACCTGCATGTCTGGTCCAAATAGTGGCCACAGCGTTAGATTTGATGGAGACAGTGTAGCCTGTCGTCTGTTGCCCGCATAAGCAATGGAAAGCAGTGTAGCACGCAAACAAATCAAAGCAGACAACGGTAAATATTCACGTGTCGATGCTGGCGAAGTAAGGTGAGGAAGCTGAGACACCACCGTTTTTTTTTTAAATGCCTTATGATTTTTAAAGCGACAATGAGAGACGTACCAATTAATTAACGGAGGAATGAACTTCACTAATCCTACCATTGGTAGATAAGTTTTTATTAAAAACAGTGCCGACTATACTTTCCTTTAAGCTTTCATTTTTTGAATATTAGCGGCAAACTAGTTATTGAATATTCTTCTTGAACAACTTTCATAAATTTTGGCTAGTCGAAAAAGTATTTTCGTATTCCTAATCAAATTTTAACTTATTTTTTTATATATATACTAATAAATAAATAAACAAATATACACATACCATTTTGGTCGACCACTTTTTGCCATATTTCTACTAGAGACATTATTCCCTCAGTGTAAAACTTTCGTCAGTGTAAATGAAAATTTCGAAGTTTCCAGAACGGAAGCGAGCGAACCATTGTTGTGCTACACGAACTGATACAGCATCGTCTCCGTAAACTTCACAAATTTTATTGGTGCCAAGCGTAGCATTATTTCTCTTTTATACAAAGATTTCAAAATACAGCGAATTTCATTCATTATTTTCACTCATTTTTGAACAGCTGTAACTCTTTTCTAACTTCTCCGAATTTAATTTTTTTTGGTTAAATGAAGCTTAAAATTTCATTTTTCCAACACTATATGGTATGATATAATGTGATGCCTAGGACTGGAGATATACGACTGCAACGACATCTATTGACAAAATACGAAACGACTTTTTCGACTATCCCATATATAATATACATAATAGATAATTCCATCCAAAATTTATATAGAAACATTTTTTTTGGAAATGTTTTTTTATGTTTTTTAGGAAAAAATATCGACTCTATATAAAAAATTTTGTATTTATGTGGTTTCAAAAATTCAATTATTAAAAAATACATTAAAAGTAACTGGCATAATGATTATGATTTTTTCCAGCTTTCCAATGAAATATACGTATGTACGTTAAACTTATTCAACTTGTTATATCAGCAAAGGGTATATTTCTATAAACAAATTTGGAAATATTTTTTTGCAGTTCTTTTATTGAAAACTTTAACTTTTTTCCAAAAAACAGAACTAACACATTTAAGAGAATGGTAAGCATGTAATCAATAAGCCTCAAGCCTAAAAATTTTGCTTGCTAACCAAACAATTCTCATAATCAAGCGCTCACACTCACCTGGCAATCGCTTACCCATCACATCATCGCAACATAATCAACAGCGCCATTGTGCTTGTTTTGTTTTTGTCAATTTACAACATTAACATTTCGCAAAATTTAGTCAAAATGTCAAATGGACAAGCGCAAAGCATCACTGTCGCACTGACAAAGTCACGGAGGGGTGACGTGACGTGCATCTATCAGGCGGCAGTTGGGCTGGGCACATACCTGTCTGCCACAATGACATCGCCTCCAACGAATACTTTTCCCAACCACACATGTCTGTCACTCGTTGCGGCAACAGTTGCTGCCAAGGCCCGCAGAAATTTCACTTTCATGTCAGCCAACAGACGCCGGCACAAAATGTCACTTGCTGGCGATCCCAACGAACACCCAATACACCCGTTCTTCTACACTTGGATGTGTTGGTGTGCAAATGTGTTTGCACTGATGTTAATGCAAATTCAGACAGACATATGTATGTATATATATTTGTTTACATGCTCGGTGTTTATGCTCATTGGCGATTTGGTTCGACTGCAACTCCCAACGGTTTATGGTCACCGCAAAATAAACACGCGTTTTAATTTCCCTCAGCGCATTCGACTTATTTAAAATTCATTAACACTTTGCACTCAAAACCGACCATCGCACCATCACACCATCGAACCATTCGACCAACAGAAAAGCAAAAAATAAGACAAAAACAAAAATAAATCATATTAATGGCTTTTATTGGTATGTTTTTGTTTTTAATGTCTCTTGTTTGCTTGGCAAAATCGCTTCGCCTGTAAATGCATTTGTCCGCCGCTCAGTGATTTTTATGATTTATTCATAGACAGCTTATACAGTTGTGCGAAGAGTGGCTGTATTTTAGAGAATTAATGGCATACATTTCATATAATTGTATTTATATAAGTTAAAATTACATTAAGTTTTACAGCTGTGGAAAGACTATTTTGTAAACTCTCGACAATATCAGTGTTGCGCGGCGGAGTACGCAAAAAATGGTCTTCAATAGAAACTGACTGAGTACTTAGAGCGTTTTATCGTCACCTAAAATGCAAAATATCGTAACATCATTTTTCATAAGTTAACAGGTGAAAGAGAAATATAGAAATCACTCATATTGAAAAAAAAAAAATTTGAGTGTTGGTTATAAAATGGTTATATATTGGTTACATATTGGTTATTTATTGGTTACATTTTGGTTATATATTGGTTATATTTGACAGCGGAAACCGGAAATTTTATGAAATATGAAGTAGTAAATCGTAAGCAATAAAAAACACAATTTCTATCTTTTGATGACACCTTGTTTTGCATTTCATGTGACAATATGTATATAGATCTAGGACTTTCACAATCTAAAATCATCGAAACTGCTAGTTCATTCGCTTTTTATAAGAACCAACTTCTTGTAGTCTATTTTCTACGGTCATGTCTGTAAGATTGTGTAGACGGATGGAGCTTTTCACGAATGTAACTTTGTCTAAAGGAAGGTTGATAATATATTGGAAAAGATAAGCTAGCTGTACCTGAATGTACCTGTGGATTCACTGTCCCGAGTTCTTGTTCATATCTATATAATTTTAAAACTAAAAAGGCTTTAGGGAATTGTTGAAAAGGTATCTGACCGCAGTTGAACCCACTGAAGCCATTAGTAGACTGGAATAATTATAATTCGAAGCAATCACAACTAACAAAAATTAAGGAGTTTCCAGCTGTATAACTGGTTCCTGCATCAGTTACTAACAGCGCTCCAGTCTACGCCAGTAAGGAAAAAGAACTGATTTCAAAGGCCTCAACCGAAATTTTCGTTAATGCTAACCATAATATCTGTAAAGGACTGAAACTCGCATTAGGTCATCAAATAAAAATGATTAAAGTACTTTCCACTTTCTGAAATTTATTAAGCTGCATATGACCAAACAGTGTTATCTATTGACACTAACCTTAATCTCTAACTTTTAATTCCTTTTAACACACTTAAAAAACTTCCCGGATTCTTCACACTTGCCACGCCAACCAATCAATTGCTTTTAAAACACCACTCATTGGCACATGTCAGACTATCTCAATCTGGAAAATATAATTCAAAAAACACGGATTTAAATCAAAAACTTACAAGCACTTAAAAAGTATGAAAGCAACACATTGACAGCTGCTGTGACTCACATGTCCACCCACACACATTCAAACGTCCACTGGCAATAACTTCATTTGTTGACGCGCTGCAATATCCCCCCCGACTCGTGACAGCTTTATTTTGTAATCACTGCGAAATGACAGTGGCCTGCAGAGCAACTGAGCTTTGGCGAGTTCTACGACCAGACAGTGATGTTTGTTTGTTCAGCACACAATCAAGCCCCCAAACTGATTTTAGTTGTTCATTACGTGGTATATGGACCTACACTCGTGTTTATGTGTGCAGCGGTCCATAGGGGTTTGGTTAGGCATGTCTATTTTTATGCTGGTACAACAGAGTTTTAAGTTTTTTCATGTTGCTGATGTAAATTTAATTGCAATTTGATTAGAGAATTTTTGATTTTATTTCTTTGTGCTTTTTGTGGCAAATTTTGGTTTAAACTGGCAAAGAAATACATTGAATATAATAAAATTTATTTTTTTATGACTTTTCACCTCGAAATTTCTGAAAAATCCTTTAAAATAACTTATTTATATTTAAGTTGAAATTTCTTTAAATTACTCATTTAATTAATGCGTGAATTATTCACTGTTGCGTACGCAATGGTTATTTTTGCCAAAAGATAAACATGAAAATGACATTTAAACGACACAATTTAATTATGCAGCCGCTTTAAATACAATTTCGTTTAAATGGGAAAGAAGATACATATTGATGACAACTTATGGAGCTGCAGTTGTTGATGAGCAGCTGTGCTGGCCAAAATGTGACGAATTGAAGCGAAGTCCCGCATGATAAGAAATAATAAATCATAAAGTAATTAATTATGACCGGCAAAGGATAGTAAAAAAGAGTGGTTGGAAGAGAGAGCATGAAATAATATGTTAAAAGTAAATATCATTTGGTGACCTGATTCCTTGTAAAGTATATAACAACTTTTTTTGTGAAATCAAAGACAGAAAACGTATTTTGTGCATATAGCTCCTAAAGGTAGACTACACTAAATGGCCAAAGGTGAACCCAACTATACCTAAGTTTTCCACCTTTTTTCGACAGTTTAGCAGTTGTGTTTTGAAGATTTTCAAGGTTGTCAGTTCCACGAACAGCTGACCGTTGAGAGTCTGAATAAGACTGACTTGTGTATAGTGAAACAGACTTCCTATTTCCGCTAAACACTTGTTTTCCTAGTTTCTGTAGTCAAGCTAGTTGCGATATCAGTTGTTAAATATCAGTTTTACGGTATATCTACAAATTCTCTCATTGGCTCTAAGATTTATACTAAATGAACATATGTATATTCTAAGCAAACTGAAACATTTAAAGTTTCCCAATTTAAATCTTTAAAGAGTTTCACTTACAGCTTTCTTGCCTTCACACCTACACCTACTTTCTAAAATAAACACATCTTTCTAACGACCGTCGACCGCCTGCACTGCCTCCTGCTCGTATAATTTCAAGCTTAAGTGACGTCTCAGTGACACCGGAAGCCAAAGTCGGATGCTGACTTCTGTGAGGCGTAATTGTCGTGGTCGGTGCGACGTAGACGTTGTCAGTTGTTTGTCGCATATCTATACACACACTTACATGCACAGATACAAACTAATGCCAATGCCTGGCGCCTTCATTTATCATTTACTCGCAACGTATGGAGCGTATGAACAAAAATAATAATAATAATGCGGAAAAAGGAAAACGGAAATGGAAGAATGAACCGTGGCACACCGAATGCGTAGGGAAAGATGATTTGCAAGGAAAAAAGGATATCATAGCCGACACAAATGCAATTAAGTATGTGTGTCACGTGTCATGCTGTCGACGTACGCACACAACCACCCATACGTAGCTAATGCCCGCGTTTATATATGTATATGTGTCCGCTGCTGTTGTACGGGTGCGCCGTTGACGCGCATGTGACGTTGCCGTTGCGAAGCTGTCAAAATGGTAATTAATCATGGCGTCAAATGAGTTGTGCACCGATGTGGGCGAACTTGTGGGCAGTCAGACAGCGAAAAGTTGCCTTGGAATGCATATGTATATGTATATCTCTGTGTTGCTGGCGAAAAGGCGCCGCTGCCTCCATAGACTGCTTGGGTTGGGCTAACTCCGGGCGGTATACCTATGCTTCGGGGCTGTTTGCGGCGCTTTACGCCCCGTCGGCACAGTCGAGCTGTTATTGTGCTCTTTTGTCCCTGCGCACAGTTCATTATTCCTCTCGTTCGGTGCGCTTTTATTTACTCTTTCATGCGTCAATTTTTGACTTTTCCGCAACGTCAACCACAGTGACAGCAAATGTTGTACAACATTAAAACAAAAAAGCTTACAACAAGCAAACATAATTTCAACCATAAGTACATTAAACAATAACAATGCTTGCTTTTTCGGCTTTTGTTTTTTGTTCATTGGACAATGGCGACGCTTAAAGGGATCGCTGCACGGCGCTGCGAATGAGTAATAGTTTTTGGAGAGTTTGCGCCCAAAAGCGTAAATGGTGCAATAGAATTTTAATGGACATGAAATCAATTCAACTGGCAAGCAGCCAAGCATGGCCACTGTCACCGAGCGGCGGAAATGGCGACAGACAGATTGTGACAGATTTTTGGTTAAAAAAAAATATTTCTTAAATAGCTTGAGAATACGTTGGTGGGACTAAGAAGCTTTGTCTGAGATGGAAGGGATTACAATTTTAAACATGAGTTGGGCAATAAAGAGGATGGAGGCTATAAATTTTATAAGGAGTTTATTGTTGCAAAAATATATGACAGCTTTTTCTATAATTTTTGCGGCGCCTCAATGAAGTAATCCAGTCATCAACACATTAGAGATCGAGCGAACCAGATTTCGGAGTTTCTTTAATTTTTAGACCATATTAAGAAAATATCTCACAAATATCTTTTCTATTTATAGACCATAACCTCCATGTTGCACAACAAATTATCCCCACAAGCTTCCTATAGAAACTCTTCAACTCCCAATTTTATAACAGTGGATGAAAAGCAATCATCAAATTGTATTGGATATTTTATTAGCAAACAAAAGAAGGTACTGAATTTTCCACTATTTAAACATGTAGTCTTAAATATGCGCCTATATTTATGCATTTCTAACTACATACATCCTAATTCGCCTACTAATGGACTCAAATCGTCCCTTTTTTCTTCTTCTTCTGGATACATAGGGCAGTCGAAAAAGTCTTTTCGTAATTCTAATCAAATTTCCACTAATTTTTTTTTTAATTTTTAATAAACTTTAATGACCCAAATATGTACCATTTTGGTCGACCATTTTTTTTATTTTTTTCGCTGGCGACATTATTCCATCAGTATAAAACTTTTCTGGTTTCTCAGCGAAAAACTGCGACAAGAAATTTTTACAGGCCCTCTTGAAGCCAACTTTATTCCATTAACAGCGTTCTGCATTGACCGAAAGAAATGGTAGCCTGGTAGGTCTATATGGTGGATGCATCAAAACTTACCAGCCAAGCTCTCCCAGTTTTTGGCAAGTTATCAAAGATGTATGTGGTCTAGCGTTGTCCTGATGAAAGACGAAGCGCTTCTTGTTGATTAGTTCTGGCCACTTTTTTAAATTGCTTGCTTCAATCTCATCAGTTGTTGACAGTAAAATGTAGAATCGATCCTTCGACCAGCCTTGAGCAGCTCATAGTGATATTGATTCCTTTCCAATCTCACCAAACACTCAGCTTAACCTTTCGAGGCGTCAATCCAAGCTTTGTGACCATTTGTTGAGTTTCACCACGCTTGGACCATGATCTTTCTCGCACATTATTGTCGAATTTGATCCACTTTTCGTCTCCTATTACCATTCGCTTCAGAAATGGTTCAATTTCATTTCGTTTCAGCAACGTTTCGCATATGTTAATTTGATTCATTTAATTTCCCACAGACAATTCATGTTGTACCCAACCATCGATCTTCTTTTTGTAGCCAGCTTTTCTTATATAGTTCAGAACCGTTTGTTGATGAATTAGCGAAGTCACGGCTGCTTATGTGGCGGTCCTGGTCAATCTTTTACATAATTTCAACGATAGGTCGACCAGATCGAGGTGCATCTTTCTCATCGAAGTTTCCAGAACAGAAACGAGCTACCCACTGTTGTGCTACACGAACTGATACAGCATTGTCTCCACGAACTTCATAAATTTCTTTGGTGACTTCCGTGGCATTATTCCCTTTTTTATCAAAAATTTCAAAATGTAGCGCATTTCCACATTATTTTCATTCATTTTTGAACAGCTGTAACGTTTTTTCTAATACCCCGAATTTAATTTTTTTGGTTAATGAAGCTTAAGGTCTCAACTTTCCAACTCTATATGGTGTGACACAATGTGATAGGTAATACTGGAGATATACGACTGCAAAAACATCTGTTGACAAAATACGAAAATACTTTTTCGACTACCCAATATTTTGTAAGACGCCTGTAAAATGTAAATTTTGGTAAACTAATCGGTCTAACAGGCCTTTGGAAATAAAATGGAATTCTAGTATTAATCCTAAAGAACCCTATCACACAAAGAACTCAATTAGAAGCTGCCTTCCACGCCCGAAAACCAATTCCAAATAATTTATATAGTCTTTCCACAACTTTTTGCCAATTAATTCCACTTTCTATAGATTTTGAATTTAAATGCGGAAATTGACGCCTCGTGCCAACAATACTATCACATTTTACACATAAATTTGGAAAACAAATTTTTATAAATGAAAAGTCAGTACAATGATGTTGAGCCTTACGCTGATACTGATAATCACAGCTTTTTGGCGAAATACAGCCGAAGACAACGCAAGAATATTATCTGCGAAGAAAACTCATTTAATAAATAACTGTCCAATTCGTATTAATGTCAATCAACGGTTTGGTGAGTGAAAACTTCATTTTCTACTTCATTGTCAGCGGCAGCGACGAGTGGAAACCAACCGACAGCAGCTACAATAGCAACACACAACCGTCAAAAGAAGTAACCAAAAAACAATACAAATGAGAAAACAGCAAAGACAATAAGTAAAACAGCAATAACAACGCGCCAAATATGTAACAAGCAAGCAAGCAGACAGTTGACAGCTGAGCACCAGAAGTTATGCTACAAAAACCAACTTACGATTCATTTTCGAGTGTGAGTGCGAGGGGGGGCCGGGATGGCGAAAAACAGTGAACTTGCAAATTAGTGGAATGGCGGATGAACTGTCAAAACGCAAGAAACTAATTAGAATTAAAATAGAAATGCCAAAGCAAAAACAAAAACAAAAGCAATCATAATGTTTTTTAACACACAACAAAAAAGTACCAAATAATAGCACAACTAGACTACATTGTATTTAACTTGTTTCTATCAAAAGTAGTATATACTAATGCAAAGTAAGGAAACGCGTTGGCATGAAGTGGATGACCGCTAGCTGTGACAGCAGACTATTTATGTGGGTTGGTTGCTGCTTGAAAGTGTCAGCGTGTCAGCGCCAAACCCGAACTGTGGCGCTAAAATGTCATCAGCGGCGTCTGTGGCAGCTGACATTTTCAACGTGTTGCACTAAGTACGGCGCTGGGTGACCGCGCTGTTTTTAGTTATATAGACTTAATTTGGTAGGGAAAATGACGGCATTTGTTAATTATGAATGAAGTGGTATTAAAATGTAAATGACATGCAGCAAGTTGAAAGATGTAGAGAGCGAAAGGTTAGCTCAAATTAAAGAAAATGTTTTGTTGTAAAACTCTAATTGATCCTAGGAATATTATTAAAGAAATTTCGGCCTTTGAGCAAGTTAAAACTTCCAAACCAAACATGATGAGACTAGAGCAGTGATTAGAAAACTGGACCACAGCAAGTATACAGAACGTCTTAGGCAGAGGGGATCTATTAAGTCGCAATCAAGAAAACCTGAAGAGTCTTAATGTTTGAAAAAGAGAGGAAGTCTGACACATGCGCTTTACTATAAAATATATTTCTTTTTTCAAAATCAAATTAATTTTTAAAATTTAAAATCATTTCCGAAGTTATAGCCACTTTATTGTGCTAGCAACTGAGCCGGAAAACGTTACCTTGAACTTAAAACGCATTTTTCTCGAAACTACTTTTTTTCAGGTGATTGACATGATCTCCAAAGTTCTACCCGAAATTTGAAAAAAATGTATTTTTCAAGTATACAACCCTCAATTTCGCCTGCCTGGCATTTCGGAAAATAAAAAAAATGTATTTAAAAAAACTGGAAAAAGTAAAAAAGGGAGCAAAAATATATATTTTTTTTCAATTCGACGCCATTTTGTGATTTTTTTCTTTAACAATGGTCAATCTGTTGGTAACATCTTTACTAATGAAGATTTTTTTCAATTTATTTGTTCATAAATCACTAAAAGCATGTCAAGCAGGAAGGGCCATTTTTACAGCCCTCACTCCAACCGCCTCTAATTCGACAATTTTTTGATTTTGTTTTTCAATTCTAATTTTTTTATTTCTGAAATATCATTCGGTTTACGTGATCTGAAATAAACAGGAGTAAATTCATTAATGCTAAGATTATCTGCTAATTTATATACTATATATTTATATTTTTTATCTATCTCATATTATTGCAGAAACTCCTCAGTGTTTCTAAATGTATCTACCTACATACCGCAAGTTACAGCTGCCAACAAAATAAATATACATATCGTCACTTGAAATGCAAAATAACGTAACAACATTTTCGGAAATTTAGAGTGGTATGAATGAAACACGAAATAAAATGGAACATGAGTGAAAATAAAATTAATATTGGTTAAAACTGGTTTATAAAGGGTGATTTTTTAAGAGCTTGATAACTTTTTTTTAAAAAAAAACGCATAAAATTTGCAAAATCTCATCGGTTCTTTATTTGAAACGTTAGATTGGTTCATGACATTTACTTTTTGAAGATAATTTCATTTAAATGTTGACCGCGGCTGCGTCTTAGGTGGTCCATTCGGAAAGTCCAATTTTGGGCAACTTTTTCGAGCATTTCGGCCGGAATAGCCCGAATTTCTTCGGAAATGTTGTCTTCCAAAGCTGGAATAGTTGCTGGCTTATTTCTGTAGACTTTAGACTTGACGTAGCCCCACAAAAAATAGTCTAAAGGCGTTAAATCGCATGATCTTGGTGGCCAACTTACGGGTCCATTTCTTGAGATGAATTGTTGTCCGAAGTTTTCCCTCAAAATGGCCATAGAATCGCGAGCTGTGTGGCATGTAGCGCCATCTTGTTGAAACCACATGTCAACCAAGTTCAGTTCTTCCATTTTTGGCAACAAAAAGTTTGTTAGCATCGAACGATAGCGATCGCCATTCACCGTAACGTTGCGTCCAACAGCATCTTTGAAAAAATACGGTCCAATGATTCCACCAGCGTACAAACCACACCAAACAGTGCATTTTTCGGGATGCATGTGGCAGTTCTTGAACGGCTTCTGGTTGCTCTTCACCCCAAATGCGGCAATTTTGCTTATTTACGTAGCCATTCAACCAGAAATGAGCCTCATCGCTGAACAAAATTTGTCGATAAAAAAGCGGATTTTCACATTTCGAACCGAACACTGATTTTGGTAATAAAATTCAATGATTTGCAAGCGTTGCTCGTTAGTAAGTCTATGAAATGTCAAAGCATACTGAGCATCTTTCTCTTTGACACCATGTCTGAAATCCCACGTGATCTGTCAAATACTAATGCATGAAAATCCTAACCTCAAAAAAATCACCCGTTATCTGAGCGCAGAACCTGAAAATGTTGAACATACTCGTATGTAATATTATGTATGTAATTTGAAGTAGTGAAGCGTAATCAATAAGACACTCAATTTCGAATTTTTTGATGATACGTTATTTTGCATTTCAGATGACGATATATGTACTATATGTACAAGTATATTTATGTTTCTTCATATAATTGGCATTGCTGCTATTACTAGCTATTAACGCTACCTACTGACTCACTGTACTCTTAGTAGCGTGCTAGTGTGAGGTGAGTATCTCATTGTTGTCTATATCTACCTACCTTTCTATACGCACGCTGTTTTTTGTATAGTTGTTTTTGTTCTCTGTTCAAAAATCTGAAATATTTCTCGATCGCTGCTTTTGTAGTAATTTTTCTTAGCGTTTTACTTCTCAACCACTTTATGTGTATTTTCGTTGAAATACTGCGCATTGATCGTGGTAAAATTAAGACTATACTTCACAGGATCATTTCTGTAGTCAGTCTTCATTTACTTTCTTTGCAAATCGAAAGTATTGGCACCCGCGATGAGGAGGTATATCGTTTTATCTGACAGCGTGAGGTTTATGAACTTCATTTCTAATTCTGTCTTATGGCACATTTGAAATGATGTTTCTTCGATGATCGCTCGGTTACAGCGGATAAAACGACTTCTGAGTGGTCCGCAAAAAACATTTTAATTGATAAATTCAAACTTTTAACATTATGGTAGAAAACTAGAAACTCGATGTGTTAGTCTAATTGTACGGGTAAAAATAATGCAGTTAGGTGCTAACCCCGACATTTGAGATTGAGATCTTTAAAGGGATTTACATGGGTTTATTACGGGTTTCAAAAACTCCGATTTTTTTATTCATATTAAATTCTGCAACACCTCTGGAATATTCTCCTAAATTTTCCGGTTAACCGAGTAATGGTTTTGGAGACACAGCGTTGAGCACTTGTGCGCGCTCGAGGCTGGTTAGGCTAAGTGCGCCGTCTTTAAACTGGTTTTGCTCGTAACTGTGATTTAGTAGTCGGTTTGCAAGATTTCTCGAGAACTACTAAACCGATCTTTGTAAAATTTTACACAGGTCTTTGAAATACAATTCTTAAAGACTTGGAGGAAGGATTTTTTTCGATTATAGTTATTAAAAAAAAAAATGACTTTTTTCCAAAAATTTCAGACTTTCTTTGTTAGTAGAGTATGTTTGTAACAATAAAATATTTAATTTTTTATGAGAAAAAAATTTTTGAAAAAATACTATTTTTTACCCGAGAAAACCCATGTCACCCCTTAATAAAGTTTGTAGATCATTTGAACCAGAACTCAAATTCGAGCAGACACTCTCATTTGCGCTATGATAGAGGGATGAATAAAGTAGATACATATGTATAGGCTAGAAACCGGTCGTGAAGAGCTTAAATATTAAAATCCAATAAATAAAAGTTTATATTTTGAGCTGTCTGCACAGCTAGGACGCCATGTCAAGCATTTCCCCATAGTTCTATAAACTACCAGCGCGTGCTGCATGAAAAATGCATAATTCATACCTTAATACCTTATTATACATTCATAATTGTGTTACTGGTTAAGTACTAATATTTTCACTTTTTCTGCAGCCGTGGGATTTTTTTCGACTCAAATTTCACACATGCAATAATTCCAAGCAAACTACCACATATGAACTTAAATTGCAGACTACAATAATTTTCGAGGAGGAATGCGCTTAAACAATGCCTTGAATAAAAATTATGCAATTATCAGTTTAAGGCACATATGTCGTCACCTCAAATGCAAAAAAACGTATCATCAAAAATATTTAAAATCGTTATCAGATACAATAACCAATATATAACCATTTTATAACGAAAACTTGAATTTTGTTTCAATGAGAGTGTATGATAACCAATATATAACCGATACATAACTTATAAATAACCAATTTATAACCAAAACTCAAATTTTGTTTCAATATTAGTGATTTCTATTAAAAAAAATAAATAAAAACCATTTTCGTTGATAAATATGCATATTTTCATTATTACGCCAGAAATACAGTTGTCCACAAAATAATAGGAGTGCCAATCTGAAAAATGTGTTTGGCTGCATAACTTTTTTAAATCACATGTAAATGACACGAAACAATAACGGCACACTTAACGGGATATTAGCATTAGAATACAAAACAAATTTTTATTGTGATGATTGCTGTTCTTCTTCTGCTTTGCTAGTTCTCGGAGACACTTGTTATTGCTTTCCACAAAATAATAGGAGTGTTAGATATTTCATTTTCAAAATAGCCCTTAACATAAAAAATTTTCACAAAATTAGAAAAGTAAATATAGTTCCATAATCTAGCAGCAATTTTAATTAGTTATTATTTTATTTAATCATTGAGATTTTCACCAGTGGGTAGAGAAAATCATTATACAGAGGAAAAGCGGAAAACGATACAAAAAAATTGAGAAAACTAGGAAAAACTTATAAAGAGATTCAAAAAATCGTAAAATGCTCTCCTCAAATGATAGAAAATGCCTTTAATTATAGAAACAAAAATGAAACTCGTAGACAAAAGCGCAAAACATCCACTTCAGACGATCGCAATATAGTACGCTACTGCAAAATTAATCCTTTCGCTTCAGCCAGGAGCATCCATGACGAACTAAATTTGTCAGTTAATACTGAAACTGTTCGTAGGCATTTGGAGCAGAACAAATTATTTGCCAGAAGTCCACGAAAAAGACCCCCATTAAAAAAGAAACACAAGGAAGCCCGCATATAATTTGCAAAAGAGCATGGCTCCTGACCCGCGTCTAAATGGCGAAACATATTGTGGTCAGACGAATCCAAAGTTGAGTTATTTGGTAGTACAGGCTCTAGGAACTTTGTCCGACGTCCCCCTAACTCAGAATATAATCCCCGGTTTACCACAAAAACCGTTATACATAACGATGCCAAATCATGGTACTTGGTCGTTTTTCACATTGTGGTGTTGGTCCAATTCACTTAATTGAAGGCATCATGGACCAAAGGGCATATGTCAAAATATTATATGAGGTAAAGTTAACACATGCCTCATGGAATATGCCATTAATATGGGTATATCAACGGGATAATGACTCTAAACATACTAGCAAGTGCGCAAAAAAATGGTTTAGGGCCAACGGAGTTGAGGTTTTGTGGTGACCTGCTAAGTCTCGTGACCTCAACCGCATTCAAAACCTGTGGAAAGATATCAAGAAGAAAGTAGCAGAAGAGAAACCAATCAATTTGAGAGATTTATGGCAAGTAGTGGAAGAGACTTGTAAAGAAATACCAATAAAGCGTTGCCAGGATCTCATAGACTCCATGCCTCGGAGATTTGATGCTGTGTTAAAAAAAATCGAGGTTATTCAACGGAAAATTAATTATTTTAATATTCTGTGAAACTATTGAAGCATTATAAATTAAAAATATATAACTGTCACGTATTCAATAAAATACTCATATTTTTTTTTGGAACTAGTTTTTTAGTTTACTTGATATAAACTGCGATATAAAATTTTTCTTGTGCTTAATTGAAATAAATGAAATCTGGAAATATTAATAGATATTTAGCAAATTACATTGTGCAAAAATGAAAAAAAAAAAAACATTTTTGTTAATGAAAAATAACAATTCGTTTTTCTCATGTGGCCACTCCTATTTTTTTGTGGACAACTGTATATATAGCAGCCCTCGTTTATTGTTTTTCCTTCACCTCTGAACTTATGAAATGTGATGTTACGTTATTTTGCATTTTCGGTGACGATATGTGAATTCCACTTGGTTCGCATTGTTACAACTTACGTCACACTTTATTATGAAGCTTTATAATTATATTTATAATACTTACGACTACATATATATGTATGTATAAATATATCTCGAGAGTGAATTGCATTTTAGTCTACATTTCACTTCACAACCCACACCAATACTCACACAATTGCAAATTTTAAAACGAAAACTAGCTTTCTGTATAAATAAATCGTAAGTGGCAAGTGCTTAATCGGCATAAAGTTGCCAACACGCACATGCATTAATGCTTATATAGAAATCTACACAAACACATGCATACATATGCGCTTGCATGCGAGCATGAATGACACCGCTGCATTGCGAATGCATTTCGTAATAATAATGAAAACAACATGGAAAAGCACTTGAAATGTAAGTAAATAATAACCATGTACCGTAGTTATAGAATAACGCCACCACACGCCGCCAACGCTGCGGCAAGCGACACACATTTCACATAAGTGCGTGCCAACAAACGAATACCATGTGCATTTACTGCTTGCAACATGCGCGCGGTGTATGTTATGTAAAAACAGAAATATGCAGCAGGAATGCCACAATGCGATAAGCGTCGCCAAAAAGCTGTGTTACCGCGCAAACCCCCCACCAACGCGGCCACAATTCGTTGCAGGAATTAAAAAATTAAACATATAAATAAACTACATTGGTACAGTGTTGCATGCAACATGCTGTTCGCTTGGATAAGCGTATTACATGCGCTGCGGTGCAATAGTCGAGCCAACTCTCACTCGCCCACTAGTGTTGATGTGGCCGATGACTCAACTCAGAGTAAACTGAAAGCCATGCGCGTCACTCATACGCCCCAGTGCCGGAGGAGCTTATAAGCTCACACACATGTAGCACGGCGCATATTTGCCTGCACTTGTATTTATAACACATATTGCAACTGCACGCCATGTTTTTGACTTGCAGGTGACTGCGCTTGAAACCTTAGCAATTACTTCCGCGAAACTTTAGACGCTATCAGTTGTGGTGGCAGTAATTTAAAACTTTGTTGACGTTGTTGAATGTGGCTGTGTGTCCATTTTAAAATGTATTAAATACGAGTTGTTTGAGTAATTTTATGTATTAAAATAAAATTTAAGAAAATAATTTAAACAATTATTACAACAAAACTCAAGGCTACACAAATCTTGTACTGATTTTTCGCAAAGCTTTCGAGATTGATATTTTTTCAAATAAAATAGTTAGGGGTTTCATATAGTCTCAGAAAGATATAAATTTATTTAAGTTAAAAATTGTTTTAAACAAGTACAAAGTGAGTCTCTTAAGTCAATTTTTTGCCAGCAAAACTAAAAATCCAAACACTTCTTTCGTTGTTTTTGAAAAGTATCTACAACGATCTGATAGAGTTTCCCAGCTTCTTGTACAGAAAATATAGGCATCAGCTGACCATAAGTCAGAGATTTAACTCTTTCTATTGACAAATTTTCAAAAATTTTCTCCTCCCTTATGGCTGTTTTGAAATAAGTGCTGCAAAATGACGTCTGTCGGATGGAAGTTGTCAACCTTATGTACAATGACAGCTATCAAATAAGATATGAATATGCCATATGATGACAATTGATAAAATGATGATCGATAATTGAATGTTTTAAACTTAATCAAAGTTAAAAATGTTAGAAAAAAATCGGTGAAAACTTTAACAGTTCGGTTGAATAGAATGGAAAATATTTATTCTTTCTTGTTATGGAGGTGTAGGTCTCCGATATGTATGTCGCTTTCTCTTATCAGCAAAACGTTTGTAACTCCCACCAGTATTGTTTTGCAATTTTTCGTCTTCCGTGCGGCATGCTACAATGAGTGTTCAGCTTGCATTTTCCAAGCGAACACCTTGTCAAAGTCACCGATATATGAAATATGTAGGTATATAATATAATATGATAAATATTATGTTATGAAGTTAGTGCGAGCAACATTTATTGCAATAATTACTTTCAGCGAAATGAATGGTCTAGCAGTTTCAAGTGAGAAATCATTAATCTTTAATATGCGCTCAAAAAGTTTGTAGACTTAAAATGCGTAAATTATATACATATTATTTAATTTCATATTATATACTGTTTTTCAATTGAAAATTAAAATTAATTACTCATTGATTTTTATTTTGTTGCTAATTATTTTAAGCTTCAATTTTTAAATTAAATGCTTCAATTAAATTCGATTAATTTCTTTTCCTTGTTTGGCCGATTTTTACTAAGAAGATATTACATTTATTTTTTATAATTTTTTTTTAATTTTTTTTCTTTTAATTTTTTTAATATGCATAAAAAAATTTTTAAAAATTATTTGCTCAGTTTTATTAGAAAAAATTCCATAAATTAAAACCACAAAAAAATTTCCCATACCGGGAATCGAACCCGGGCCTTCCGGGTGAGAGCCGGATATCCTAACCACTAGACAATATGGGACTTGATTCATTTGTTGACAAATGACTTATTACAGCCAATCGACGATCGATAATTACTGATCATTAGTAGAATTGTTAGAAATATAATAATTTAATTACAAAAATAGAAATAAAAATTATGTTTAACCTTGAACCACGCATGAATAAACATTGATTCATACATACATATGTACATAGTATATGCATATCGTCAACTAAAATACAAAGCAACGTATCATACAAAAAATCGGAAATTAGTTTTTTATTACTCACGATTTACTATATCATATTACATGTATGTAGCATACAATTTTCAACTGTCGCTGTCAGATATAATCAATATACAATATAACCAATATAAAACCATTTTATAACCAAAAGAATAAATTTATTGGAAATTTACTTTTAAAATATAGTGATTACGATTCACTGTCGCTGTAGCTGTCAGATATAACCAATACATAACCAATATATAACCAAAAGACAAAATTTATTCGAAATTGAGTTTTTTATTGCTTATGATTCACTATTTCATATTACTTATGTTTCTGCAGCATGAAATTTTCAACTGCCGCGGTCAGATATAACCAATATACATACGTATATCAGTTTATAACCAAAACTATTTTTTTCAATATAAATGGTTTCTATTATATGGTTTATACGCAATTGTAGTTATTTCTTTGAAAATAATTAGAAAGCAACGATTCATAAATCCTAAAAGTGATGTCTTAAAATATCGCAGAATTTTCATAAGCTTAGCTATTATAATATACATATATGTTCACTCACTTATGTATATAAATACATACTTAAGTGATGAATACAACCGAATTCAATTAGCACTTGCATGGAAAGCATACATTTCAAATTCAATTTGCTGGCAAAAATCAAATAATATATACATTAAATAAAAGTAATTTCTTATCGCCCGACAAGCTGGCAAATTTATGCAGTGTACACAACGCGCTTTTAAGCACACGCATACATGCATAGCGTTAAGTACATAAATGTACTCATAACCATATTTGTCCATCGTTTCCGTCATATGCACCTGATGGTGTGTGTTTGTGTGTGTAGACACAGCGCCTTGAAGCCAACTTGACTTGCGTGCTTAAGCTTTCTTAAGTATCGGCTTCCCAAACGCCACTCACAAGTCACACATGCAGTCAATGCCTTCCACCGCAAATATACACACCTCGTACGTCCCTCCCTTCCTCAACAGGGGCTGCGTGCTGCATTTTGCCCGATTTTTATCACAATTTCCACTTCACGTTCCCACAGTCATTCGTCACTTTATCACGTGTGCTACGTGTTCGGCCACTTTGCCACTTTGACCCATTTTTCTTGGTGGCGGCCAAAAGCTTGTTAACTGTACATATGCATATATGTTTGTGTGTGTGTAGTGCTGAAAAAAACACGAATGGCGAATGTGAGTTCTTTATGGATTTTTGATTAAATTATATTTATGTAAGTGCAATCATATTGTACTAGGAATACAAACCTGTATACATTTTTATAAAACATTACATTGTTATTTTTGATTGGCATACAAACACCCATAAGTAGGTGTGTGTGTGTGTGTGTGTGTGAGGAAATCATAACGTAAATATAATGGAATCGGAATTAGTGGCAAGTGCTGTAATGGCTGCACTTTCTTGGAAAAGTAAAGTCCATTAACAGTTGCAGGAGTGTATACTTAAGTTTTTTATAACACACACACATACATATACAAACAGCAATACTGAGGATGTATGTATGTATGTAAATAAATGCACAGCGAGCAATTGTGCTGTGGAAAATACAATTCATTTTTGAAAAAAAATGTAATTAAATTAAAACTTTAACTAAAATAAAAATTAAAAATATATTTAAAATTAAAATTAGGTTTAAAATATAACAAAAATTTAAATTTAAATTAAAGATTTTAATTTAAAAAAAATTAATTAGAAATAAATTACTGTAAAAATTAAAACTGTAACTAAAATTACAGTCAGAAAAATCATTGAAATCCAAATTAAATTAAAAATTGAAATTAATTGCAAAAAAAAAGAATTAAAGTTTTAATTAAACTGCAGAATTAAGTACTCAAAACCTATGAAAATCAAAATTTTTCTGGAAAAACGTATTGTAAATAACTTAAAAATACTACTACTATTTACATAGCATGCATAAGCATGCACAAGAAAAAGTATCTTACATAAGTGTATACAAAAATTTATCAAAAGTCTACTCTCTAAACTTTACTGGATTACCACCCTGTACATATGTATGTATGTACAAAAATTCGCATTCCAACAATCACGTGACCAATTCATATGATTACATGTGCATTTGGAGCTGACTCGCTAAGGGTGAGCAAACAGCGCTGACTGCTTCAACTCTTTCACAAGTCAGCCAAGGAAAAGCAAACAATAACTAGAGCACTTTCAATAAAAATTATATACTTACAAATATACACTATATATGTACATACATATATGTAGGAATGTGCAGTTATCGACGTTGCATGCACATTTGCCATTAAAGCAAGCCATCGATGACCGCAACCTAATCCGTGCAACCAGCTGGAAATAGAGGTGTGGCAGCTGGCGCTACTATGAGAATATGAGGGGTTGTGAGGATAATTTAATGCTGGTTAAAGTATGTAAAAATTTCAATAAAAAACCTTCAAGATCCGGATTCTACGATGAAACTTAATTTATGAGAAAAAATTCCAAAATAATGTGCTAGTATTCACAGAGCAGTTGTCAAAAGACATAAGCTATTTTTAACATTTTCTCATTAAAATTGCATCTTAGTTGATAATTTTCCTCATGGTGTTCTAAGTAGTTCTATGTGTTCTATGTTTGATACTTTGGCCCGAATTCTCGCCTCCACACCTTGAATTTTTTTGTTTGTAGCAATAAAACTAGTATCGTTCAACCCAAAATCCTAATTTTGACTTCTTTCAGTCGGTCATTTCATCCAGCTGTTAACTGCCTGCGGTCAATGCTTTAACGAGCTAAATGCACGTGCATGAAACAACAAAAAACATTGTTGTGCTGGTTTAACCACTTTTCAAATGCCTTCATTCCTGGAATAAGCGGAGGGTCTACAAATTTTATACATGCTTATGTGTACTTAGAGGTATAGTTGGCATATATACGTATGTACATACATACTTGTTAGTAAAAAATAAACTAGTCCGAAAATAATGTTATAATTCTAACCAAAATCTATTATTATCCAAATTCGAACCACTAACATTTCAGTTTTCATTAATACATACAAAAAAAAGAGTTTTTTCTATGGAAAAAATAATGTTGACTAACTTGTTAGGTTACTAGTTGATTCCAGACCAACCCAATTATAACTTCAGACATTTCGGTTTACATCAAAACATAAAACAAGGGGTTTCTTCAATGGAAAAATATCGTTGACCATCTAGTTAGGCTAGTCGATTCCAATTGTACAGTAGTCAGTAACTAGTTGACTTCAGAGTAGATAATTGCATATGCGGTATATATTTCTATGTGTGGAAAATGATAATTGATTTCATTATCCTCGTTTTTCTAGTTTAGCTTGTAGAATGTATTATTTTCTGCTTTTTTCGTTATTAGCAGCTCCTTCCAACTCTGATATTATTACCAATTTTCCACTTAGCCAACAAACAATGTGAGAATATAAACAGAATATTTGCGGCGAATAAGAAGGGGGAATACGGAAACTGCATGTATGCATGTCATAGAGTATACAACAACAATAAGTTATGGTAGGTATGTAATGATTTGGTGAAAATGGGCATTATGCACGTGATTATAACTATTATATGAAATTTCGAACAAGTGAAGTAACCCTTGAAGAAAACCTAACTCAAAAGCAAAAAAAAACTTTTTATAAATTATCATGTAATAATACAGTAATGCTAATACTATCTGATGTAGAGGCTAAACATATAATAAATCGTCACATACATTTCAAGATATGTATTTCTTGGCCCATATAAATTTATGTATGTATGTAGGTATAAGTCATGTCATAGTAGTTCTCTCGATACAGCATTGTTGTTAATTCTATCTATTATCGCTACCTAATGACTCACTGTACTCTTAGTAGCGCGCTAGTGAGCGTTGAGTATCTCATAGTTACGAGAGCTGTATCTAGCTTCTCTTTACATAGGCAGCTGTTATTTGTTAGTTTCTTTTGTTTGTAAAATGAATACGTACCTCAAAAATAGCTCGATCGTTGCCTCTGTAATTTTTCTTAGCGTTTTACTTCTCAACCACTTTATGTGTATTTTCGTTGAAATACTGCGCATTGATCGTGGTAAAATTAAGACTATACTTCACAGGATCATTTCTGTAGTCAGTCTTCATTTACTTTCTTTGCAAATCGAAAGTATTAGCACCCGCGATGAGGAGGTATATCGTTTTATCTGACAGCGTGAGGTTTATGAACTTCATTTCTAATTCTGTCTTATGACATATTTGAAATGATGTTTCTTCGATGATCGCTCGGTTACAACGGATAAAACGACTTCTGAGTGGTCCGCAAAAAACATTTTAAATTAATAAATTACAATATTAAGGTAGAAACAAATCCATATGCTCAGGGAATAATAGTGTAGTTTGTTTAAGAGTTAGCACTGTTAAGTTGACCGTGTGGAGTCCGTTATAAGTTTGAGATTTGTAAGTACATTGTCCAAAATACCTAATTTTAAGGTGTGGTTAAAAAAACTAGAATAGGATCGGGATTGTTTCTTTTTTTACATCCGGTTGTTGAGGTCCGGCAAGTCATTGTAACAGGGATTTCAGTAAGAGCGCTAAAGATGATTTTTCGATGAAAATCCGGTTCACTTTCAAGTCGTTGCTCAGCCCAATTCACGAACATACGACGATTCTAGTGGTCAAGCGGCTTCAGTTCTTGCGTTACTTTGATCTTGTAAGGATGTGGGCCAAGATTTTTTTCGTAAAATTCGCCAGAACGACGTCACAGTGATGCGCAAAGCTTGGGAATAACGTATAAGAGGCTGGTTTGGGTTGGAAAATGACAAGTCTTACTGAAACAAGCGGGGAAAATATAAGGTGTCGTTTGCTGCCCGCCTATCGTCGTTTTGAAATAACCTTTATTATGAGTATTGCGTGGTTGTCAGAGCAAAGAAGTAAGCAACGCGTTGTAGGTCTTAAAATATCGAATTGTTTCCAATCCAAGTAATAAGTGCATTTAAAGCTTAGTAAGTATCTCACACTTACATAACCCCAAATATTGGGCTTTGTTGTATACTCATCGAAGGACTTACTTGCTTACCCAACGCGGCTAAATACCTCAAAAAGCTGGTAGCTTTCATTAGGCATTTAAACTGTAACTTTTACTGTAAATTTATATAATGTTTCAGTATGATTTATGCATAAATTATGCAGCATACCCACTGTTCGAATATACTCATTTGAAACTTCTTAATTTTATTTACATAATTAAACTTTTTTTAATCCCTTATACCAAATAACCAACACATATCAATGTTAAAAACATCGAAATATATACAAATATTAATACCAAAGTTACTTAAAATTATTGACCAACAATCCAGAGTAGAGAAAATAGACAAAGCACACTACACTTAAACCTTAGAGATTATTCTGTGTCATGAATTCCTTGATACACATGCTAATCTTAAATACTGTATCACATTCATTTGCGCCTTTCTCATTCTTGCAATTATTTATAGCTTTTGTTAGTTCTGCTTCCTTTCCTTTAAATTTTGGATTTTGCACTAATTCCTTAATTTTGGCATCAGCATCAAAGACGCCATCCTTCCATATGCCCTGCTTTTGCATCATACATTTCATTTGACACTTTATATTCTCTGTGGCATCGCTAGCTTTCATGCCGTTTTGAAAGAATTGTCTCATCTGCTCATCCGTGACTTTGGCTTCGTCCATGCAAGCTTTGTGGAATTTCTCTAAATCCGCTGGCAATTGACACTGCCACAAAAAATTTTGATATAGTATGAGCTATTCGACTTATTTTACATCTATCGGTATTTGTTTATTTGTTCTTGAACTTACCACAGCCAGCGTGACTAAAGCCGCAATTATTGTCAAAATGTAGAACTTTTGCATCGTGATCGAAAAAAGGATGCGAGCAGCTTTGTGTTGTTTTAATGAGGTCAGAAATGTTACTGAATTATCTGAATAATGCCGTTAAATTTATACTCGGACAATGAAAATACCTGCCACTTTTTATTTATTATCAAATTCATGGTCTGTTTACCACATTTGTAAACATACATACAAAAGCCCAATTTTTAATTCATCACGAGTAATTTTCGCACTAATTGTGTCATCTGTGCGCTAAAATTATTCAGTTAACTGAAGTTTTTTAATAACATTTTAGAATTGCGGCAGAATTTCACTGAGCAATTGTCCGTAATTTGTCAATTACGAAGGTTTTTGTTTGTCAATTAACTAAACTATAAGCTAATTTAACTGTCAGCTTCTGATTTATGCTTACAGTGAGCTTTTGTTATTAGTTCTAAAATTAATATCGAATAAACGCATAGAGCAAGAATAAAAAGTCATTGCGAAATTCCTAAATATTTTTAGTTGTCGTATCTCATTCGAAGCTTCAATGAAATTTGAATAAATTATTTAAAGTCTTCCAACCATAAAATCTGTATGAAAGCTTGTGGAAATGTGTGACAAAATCATTGACCAATTTGGGTTTTCGGAACTACTTCACTTAGATTATAATGGCTATGTAGCGCCTGTGCACTTGTCCCTCATTGGCAAGACTGCATCTGGGGTTCCCACGGCATGATATATTGAACGATGTGCCGATAGTGGGGCCGTAGAGTCTGTTAAAATTCGCATCAAACGCAGACTACTTCTCTTGAACCTAGGAACTGAACTCCATCTGGTGTCGCAAAGGACCAAAACTGGTCTATGTGTGGCTTATTGACCTACCACTTTATCCTAACCTAAACTACTTATGTAGCGCCGGTCCGTCAGGCAACTTGTTTCATGATATCATATCTTTCAATGACTTCAATATTTCCACTATGCGTTTATTAATGTTATATGTTAGTGTTTCCCTGCAGTATAATTAGAGAATAATAAGTATAATAGAGTATATTTGTTTTACTGATTTCAACCTTTGAAGCGAATATCGATTGATTAGTTACCCATTAGAGCCAACAACATTGAAAAAGCTGTTTTACTCTTCTCTATAAGCTATTTATATACAATTAAACTTAATTATTATAATATTTTATGATTCTAAAAAACACAACTTAATTTACTAAAAATATATAAATTTCTTTGTCTGTAAAAATTATGATAAAATTATTATTTTCATTCGTGGAAACATCCTTCATTGTTCATCAAATTTTAGTATGAATCATCATAATTATTGGCAAATTTTATTTTTTCACTCATCTACAGTGGAAGCCTCTTGTTTTGTATGTACACATACCGTCGACAATATATGTATGTATTCTATTTGTGCTTGAACATTCACCATAAAACTGCTTAAAATGGTGTATAAAAATAGCAGTGGTGAGTAAATGTATTAGCTACAATACAAGTGTTGCATATGTGATTGACTGTGTAACAGTCCCATATTGTCTAGTGGTTAGGATATCCGGCTCTCACCCGGAAGGCCCGGGTTCGATTCCCGGTATGGGAAAAGCTTTTTTTTATTTTTAAATTTTATTTGTTTTTAATTAACAATTCACAAAAAATATAATAATAATTTTGCATCTAGTCAATTTAGTAGTTAGTCTATTTAAGCCTGTGAGCTGCGCTTTGAACTTAGGGCCGTTTTCTCAATGTCTAATTAGCAATCATCGTGAGTTAAGTACTGGTTAATTTAACCAAGACTCCTTCTTCCAATAAGGTTAACCAGAACTTAGATGGCAGAAGGTTTCTAAGCAGACATTGAGAAAACGGCACTGAATAATTGTATAACATATTTGTGACCTCAGGTTTGTATTATTAAAAATGTAGTAAGAGCTTTTCATTATTCATTTACTCTTAAGTGAAATTTCGGGATCCATATTTGGTTCGAGGTTAAATCTTTTAAATCGGTTATGAACCCAAATTCAATTTGAGAAATGATAATAAATTTATAGAATTTGAAGAAATGAGATTTGTAATAAGATCTATGAACTATAAAAAGAAACTTGAATTAGTTTTCATACAACGTAGGTTCAAAGAAATCAGAATACGTGGGCATAACCGCGTATACGTGGCTTACTCACACTCCTTGTGCCGTCGGGGATTTGAATAGGTAATTTAATTCAATTTTCGCGCACGAAAAAAGTTTTTAGTGCTCTTTTTATTGCTCTTTTACGCGTTTCCCGCTTAAGCTAACATAATAACAAAATATCCGGCACAATGCCGAAAAATTGGTTAACAACAATAGAATAAATAATTCAAGTTAATAATATTTTTCAGTTTGTCGCCCCGAATGAATTAAATTAAAAGAAAATACGAACAGTACCACGGGGCAATAACTCTCTAAACAAGAAGAGGCCACAAATGCAACGATAAGACAATTAAAGAGCACCAAAAGCAAACACCGAGCAATAAGGAAGCGTGTGCTGGGCAAAGTGGCTTTGAACTTTCGACTGAAAGGCAGTGGAGTTTGTGTAGCTCCAAAACCCCACCAATAGAATATGCACCCCATCTGTATATGCCCGAAATGCGTAATTGCATTCACTTGTTTGTTGGACGCCTTTTTGCCGTCGGCTGCTCGCTCCTCAGGGACACATTCAAACCAAAATGAAGTTGTAAGTAGACAGACCCCATCCAGACAGGCTCATATCGCCAGAAGGTAGGGGGGCAAATGTTTCTTTCTCATTGTGAACCCAGAAAAGGTCAGATATATACTGAGGTAAACCGCAAGCGGTAGCAGTTTTACTGTAAAAGTGAAATAAGAAATGAGAAAGTAGCTACAAATTGCCTGCAAGAAAACAGAATGTGTCTTATGTGCACCAAAGAAAGACGCAAAAATAATGAAAATGAGAGGAAAAAGTATACAGGGCAATGAATATGCAGGTGAGTGCTCTACAGGTTGTTGTATACAGAAAGGCTCAGTAGCACCAAATCCCAAAGGTGTGCGTCGCCTGTGCAGTTGTGGGGTGTACCTATCTACTCTCTTGATATGGGGTTGCTGGCCGTTTAATCTCAAAGTATCGTCTGTTATCTTATATGCTCACCCAATTTTTCGCTGCGTGTATCTACTGAGTTTCCAAAAGTTCCGAGGCATGTTGTTTTCTTTTCTAAGTCTACTAACAACAAGTCATCTTACTTGTACTTTTCAGCTTCAATGGTCTCTCATGCGTTTGTAAGTTATTTAGCCTGGAGTGAGCTTTGTTTACTTCCTTGTTTGAGTTTATGTTTTTCATGTGTGTTGTTGGTCCAAATTATGTTTTTGCCATCATAGAGGAAAGCCACATTTTTCTACACGTTTTTATTTTCTCAACTGTTTGCCGTTAGCCTAGAGGCGTCATGCAGTGCATGGGTATGGGTACCGTGTAATTGTCAGCAAACTTTAAAACTATTTCTGCTCTCCATATTTACAAGTAGTTGTTTATATTTTACATGAACCTTTACTAAGCCTTTGGCTAAATAAGAAGGGGCACAATGATCTAAAAACTATCGTAATTGAACTTTACGGTTTTCAGAGGTGAATTCTGGAGTAAAAAAAAAACGAATAATCGCAATTCGTAATGAAACCACAAAACACCCACTTTTATCAAGTAACATCGTTGCCGTTCAACTGTCTAGCTATCGTTGAGCCTTTCGCATTAATTTATATTATCTCTTCCATTTTGACACTGTATCTTCCATTTGCTAGGCCTTACCTGCCTTACACTTCCGGCAATTTTCTCCCTTTCTTGAAAGTTAAGTAGTAAATACACTTTTCATGTTCTTGCGCCGTTACAAGCCAAACACCTCACTCCTGAAGTTCAAGATAATAGGTAAACGCAATTTCCTCCTTACTGCTCCTTACATTAGTGTCACTGTTTAGCAGACGATCCCGTATTTGGGTATATTCCCAGATGATTTAACGTTGTCTGGGCAGACTAAACATGACTGTTGGGTTGGCCTCCAAAATTTTCCATTTAGTTTAAAGCTCATAAGAACTGCTAAAGAAGAAAACGAAGAATTTAATTACGTTGAAAAAAATATTTTATTAGGCGTAAATACAAATATAAAATGTATAGTAAATGTATACCCTGTCTCTGTGAGACTCTACACTCGGACGACCCTATTAAATTGGATACCTGGATCGGCTTAGAATACTTTAAAGACTCTTTATGGCAATAAACGAAGTATCCCAGCTTGATAAAAAACAGATAATGCCACAATAATCGTACTTTTATAAAGCATTCTATGATCCATATAAACTTAAGCGATGTGATAAAACATATTGTATATTGTAAGCCGAACCAGATGCTAAGTTTCCAGTTTTATATTAGACAATTTAAATGAAATAGGATGTGATATACAATAAACAGACACTTTGAGTCCAACGTTTCGTATGTAAAAGGCACAGGAACTTTAGCACAGTGACGCCTACAGCAACTACTAGCTACAGGGTAGGCCATTTAAAGTTGACCCATTTGTTTCTAAAAAAAAAAGAACAAAAGAAAACAATGTTTTTTGTTCATTTCAAAAATAATTTATTTTGGTCCAAGGGGATTTGTTTCAGCTAATATTTAAAAATTAGATCGCGTAAATGGGCACCTTTAGCTTTGACAGCTAAATGCACTCTTTTTTCGACATTTTCCATGACTTTGGCCAATGTTTCGGATGATATGGCGGCTGTTTCACGTCGAATGTTGGCTTTCAGTTGAGCTAAGGTCTTTGGCTTATTAGCGTATACCTTGGATTTCAAATAACCCCACAAATAAAAGTCTGGTGGCGTCAAATCTGGTGATCTCGGTGGCCAGTCAACATCACCATTTTTCGATATCAATCGCCCGGGGAAAAATGGTCGCAATAAATTGATTGTTGGTCGAGCTGTATGGCATGTAGCCCCGTCCTGTTGAAACCAGAAGTTATCCATGTCATTTTCGCGAATAATGGGTATCACAAAATCCGTTATCATGGCTCGATAACGCTCACCATTGACTGTTGTCGTGGCTCCATCATCGTCTTCGAAAAAATACGGTCCGATGATCATATTCGCGCAAACACCGCACCAAACTGTTACTTTTTGGTCGTAAAGAGGCTGTTCTTCAATCAATTGAGGATTTTCGGTGGCATAAAATCGGCAATTTTGCTTGTTTGTGTTCTTAACTGGAGCACTTTTCACTTTTATTTTTTTGCGAAACGCACGTTGAGTTAACACAATTGAAAAAGTTTTTTGAATATAAAGCTGAACAATTTCAGCGCGTTCTTTTGGAGTGTACTGTTCCATGGTATAAATTGTCTTCGAATGACGCTTCTAACACGGTATGATATTAGCCGATTTGTCAGCGCTGTTAAAAGTTACAGCGTTGCCAGATGGGTCAACTTTAAATGGCCTACCCTGTATATGCGTACTTTACGGATAAATGGGTAAGTTGCATACAAACCCATAAAAACCCTCTAAACAAGTTAAAAAATCTCAAAGCAATCGTTGAACAACTAAAGGAGCTCTGCCTACATACTACAAACAATCCTTTGCTTCATATCCTGGCAAATAAAACAATAAACCATACAAATGTTCATACATTTTTAATATCTCAAACTTCCTTTGCTTGTCGTCCATCAACAACAGCAGTTGTAGCTTCAACTTTTGCAGCACTGGCCAATGATGCCCCTTGGCTGCTGGTCCAGTGGCGCCATACGACACAATACTTCAACACAAGCGCCCTGTTTCACCTCGACTTCACTAACCCCATTGCATTGATTGCCATCTCAAATTGTCAGCATAGCATCAATGACCTCTTTTGTATGCTTGTCATGTCACTCTATGTACAAGCTCGTTTGGTGCTCGCTTGCTTAGTAGTTGTGCTTTTTGTTAGTAAAGCACTGAATCTCACTCACTCCAGATTGGGACTAGTGGGCGATTAAGGCTGCATTTAAAGGATAAATATAATATTTTATATAAATATATAACACAAACTTATACATACATACATATATGGGTTAACAGTTGTTAGCCGTATATGCACTTTGGTACTTTCCTGGATTATAAGGATATGTAAACAACATATGGACTCGGTCAGCCAGTCGAGTGTTGACACTTGTTTTAGTTCACAAGAAAGTTTGTACTCCTAAGCCAGATGATGGCCTGGAATTTTAAATAGTTTCTGGTACAATATTAGAATCAGACAGACAGTTGCCCTGCATTGGCTTGCATACTTTGATAGGTACTTAAGCACTTATTTGTTATAAAGATCTTTAATAAGCAATGTTGTTTATTACTCACGCACATGTCTTTTGCATAAGTTTTATATTAGTTCTGCACACTCAGTGTTGAGAGCACTGACACTAATTTATGATTAATGGACATTAGAAACTTTATAACTCCAAACCTCATCTTAAATCCTAAAATTTAAAGCTAAATGTAATTTAATAATTAGATATTATTTAGGAAAGTTAGTGAAATGTAAAATTAATATACTTGACTTTGAAAATAAGCTTAAGAATTATGTATATGTAAAAACTACTTATTTTCTAATTTGTTATATATGTATGTATGTATTTCTATAGTGTACTGTCTGCAGCAGCATTTAGTTTATATACTGTATTTGAATATGTGTTTTACCTCAAATTTCAATATATCCCATATGGTCTAGTGGCTAGGATATCTGGCTTTCACCCAGAAGGCCCGGGTTCGATTCCCGGTATGGGAAATATTTTTTTTATAAATATTCATATCTCACATTATCAGTTTTAAAATTTTCAATGCTGAGTATGCTAAGAATTATAAAATTATTCAAGCTGTAACAACAAAAAGTTCAAGCACGCAAACAAATTTGAAACATACACAATATAGCAACAAAAACCACATGTTGAATTGAATAGTTTGTAGACGAAATATGTATGTGAATCAAACAGCAGTTGCCATGCGCGCAAACTAACGCTAATGCTAAGCATTACTAACAAAGAATACTTAAATCTTTACTAGCTAGCTAGCTACCTGAGCTTGGGTAGCGTTGTAAGGCAAGTCGTCTTATCTACTGGTTCTTAAATTGTTTGTTGTGTTGTTGTACATATTTTCGTTTTCATTTAATCACATATTTTTTTCGTTATCGCTTACTCACTTAAATTCTCATACAGTTTATTCGAGTGCTAGTATATATATCTGAGGTATTGGTGTTAAAAATTTGTCATTTAGTAGAGGTGAACTGACGTTCTACCCTATTAAAAGGTCATGTGATGTTTCAGGATGATGATTCAATCGTGATTAGAATCACTCCCACGGTTCCGACGGGGTTGCTCCTGCCTGGGACTAGTGGCTGAACTGATGGCCTCAAATGACCAAAAAACCACTTAAATAAATAAATTCAAAAATATTATCTGTGTTGAAAAGTATCTCAGTGTGTGTGTTCGTACTGATATCGTTGCTAAGTTAGGAAGTGCATAGAACGATTGAAAAATGTTTCAAAGCATTTTGTTCAGTTATCAGGAAATTAGTTTTAGAATAAGGTCGCTTTTAGATTTGATAGAAATGGTAATGTCGCCTAAAGTACTGAGGTAATGATTTGAAGAAATTCTGTAATTTTAGGTATACTGACATTTTAGGGCGTAAAATCATGAATAATCTTAGGTTGCTGATCCAGAATGAAATTTTATACATAGTTTTGGCTTATTTTGGGTTTAGGTAGCAGAGGGGAAGAATTATAAGAGGCGTAGTCACTAATTTTAAATCTAGATTAACAAAATATTGCAAATAATTATGGTTCCTAGATGATAATATTGGTTTCAACTACTTTAATATTTTCGTAGTGGATTTCTCCAATATTGACAGGTTAGGTCAGAGACTATAGAATACTTTTAAACCCGTATAAATTTCGTGAGAATACCAAATTCTCATACATAGCTCTACTCAGTTAAATCTATTCTCCTTCTCTCCTCAACCTCAAAATTCCACCATGGAAACCACATGTATTATTAGTCCTATTACGAAGAATGAAAGTTTTATGAAAACTAACTATTTGTAGTTAAAAAAAATGTCTGAATTAAATAAGCACACGAATATACACAAAGTGCTCGCGTCGAGCTAAACTTGACAACACATTTGGCATTCAAAGGATTAAAACGAGGATATGAGTACAAATGTCCGCAAGCGTTTTCATTATCACGTTAGCACAAGCGCGCGGATAGAGCAAAAGCCAAAAAACTGCGACAACAAGGAATTACAAAAAACAACCCACAAAAACTATGCGGATATGCAAAAACGTGCGGCAGCGTAGAAGCTGCAAGTTCTGAGCCAGCCATGGTCAACAACACCAGGATATGCTATAAGCACGAGCATATTTTTCGGAGCATGTGGGAAATTTAAATGCAAACAATGATTTCTGCATATGTGTGAGTTTCAGTATCCTGCAAAGCTATTAAAAAACAGAGCGAAATATGTGAATCTGGTGTGTGTGTGAGTTTGTCGTGTCCGGTAAATGAGCTTTACGTGAAAGTTAGCTAACTGGCTTTGTTTAGCATTTTGGAATTTTGCTGGTATGTGTTTTTACCATTGCCATTTCTATTTTTGTGTAGAAAAAAAACGTCGCGTTTACACAAATTGTCTAATCCTTGCAAAACGGTACAGTGCGCGTTAATCCAAAACTACAAATACGCGTATTGTGATATGAATGCGCTTTCCTTTATGTATTGGAGACTTTTTCAATTAAAATTACATTAAAAATGTAAGAGAATGAATGAAAACTGTGAAATAGCTTAGAAATTAGTTTAAAACAATTAATTGAAGGGGATATTTCGCCTTCTCATTTTAGCTCGCCTTCAAACGGATGTTCTTTGGTCACCCAGAGGATACTTGGTCTAGGCCCGGAAGTCGTGAACTGCTTGAGCCATATGTAAAATAATCGTTTCTGACCACTCCCAAGTAAATGGCGCGCGGAGAACTTTCTTCACGTGCGTGAACTTCTAGACATGACCAACCAACTGACGTTGAGCAATCTACTGCTGGAGAAAATAATTCGAACTGCAAAACTTAATCGAGCATATACAATCTTCTATAAGAGTGTACAGCTTCTGGCGTATGCCGATAAAGTTGATATCATGTCACTCATTTTTTAGATATCGATCAAAAATTTTTTCACACATTCTTCTATCTCAAGGAGGTTGCTCATTTGTCGGAAAAGAAGATATCGAGTCGCTATATCATGTAGCTGCCATTCAAATTGAACTATCAAAATTAAGCTCCTGTGTGGAAACTGTGTGAAGGTGATTTGGTGCAATCGAGGCTTACGATTTTTCTAGTTACACAGCTTAAATTCCAGAGAGAAAGGACGCAAACCAAGTGGATATGAAAAAGAGTTAGACTACTTATTTAGATTTTTTGTTAAGCATATACTTACATACATATGTAAATATACATTTATTTTACAAATGTGTTGTTGCTTTCGTGACGCTTGTCCGAAAAGTTGGCCATTATAAATGACCTAGGCGTGTCTCGTTACTCACACTTACGCAAAGCGCCGCTGTAAATGTGTTTACAACTGTGAGTACAACATGTGCAACAAAAAGATGCAACAACACATACACACTCATTTAAAAAAGAAAATGCGGAAGCACGTAAAAATGTCCACACACTAGCCTTAGTGCGACTTTAAAGCCACACACTACCATGTGTATGCGTGTACGTATATATATAAATTGCATTTGTATGCAAGTCTGTGTATGTACATATGTGCGCACTTATTTATTGTATATGCATGCATGCACATTTTTATTTAAAATACACTGCAGTCGAATTAAATTTTGTGTATCGCAGTGGCTGCAAGTCACTACATACATATATACATATGTATCTATACAAGAGCGGAAAAGGATGAGTGGCAAATCAAAGTGGAAGACTTTTAAAAAATGCTACATGGCTTTGCAGTGTTCCAGCTGTTATGCTTGCATACATACACACGAATCTATTTGTAAACATGCTTTTATGTTTGTATGTATGTTTATGTGTACATGTCTACTTGCATTTTACTTTGCATATGTGTTTGTACGTTTGCTTGTGACCAGTTAGTTTGGTGTTGAAGTTGCAAGTGTTGTGCAGTATTTTGACTAGCTTTCTGGCTGACTGCCTGGAATGAAAATGTCACCAACAGACAATTTAATTAAAATTTCTACGCTAAAGGTTTTTGTTGTTCTTCCGCTCTTGATTTTTTCTTTGGTAAGACTTTAGCTGTAGTTCAGGGTGCATGTGTGCGTGAAGTATGGAGTAGCTTTCTAGTGAAAGTAGCCTTTTTAATTTAAAATTGTGAAAGAGGTGTAATTAGTGTTTGGATAATTTAGAAAATGTTTTTGAAAATCACAATTATTATATTTTTTTAAATTTTTGTTTATTGATTATGGGTTTTTGTTGATTATTACTTTTATAACGTTGGCCATATATAAAGATTATCGTGTTTACTGTCAATGTTCAATAAAAATAAATAATAAATTTTTTGAAAATGTTATTTTTTGATAATATTATTATATCAAGTTTTGAAATTTTTTTAAATACGATTTTAAATAATTAAATTTTTTCATTTACATATCGTCACTTAAAATACAAAATAACGTAACATCCCTTTTCTTAAAATTACTGGCGAAAGAAACGCCATAAAATAGAAGCCACTTATATAGAAACAATTTTTGGTTTTGGTTATAAAATGGTTATATATTGGTTATAAAATAGTTATATATTGGTTATATATTGATTATATCTGAGACGGGGAGTCTGAAATTTTACGATGTTATATATAAAAGGATGTAGTTTGAATCGTAAGCAAAACAGACTCATTTTCGATTTTTTCGATGATATGCTGTTTTGCCTTTGAGACGATGACATGTATTTTTATTGAATTTTATAAGCTTTATTTTAAATTTTAGTTTGTAAGTATTTTAAAAGCTATTTCAAAATTTGATTGAGCATATTTGTATATTAGAGTGAGTCGAATTTTTCTTTCTATAAAATGGCGTATGCGAAAAATGTTCTAGGAATCAGTCTGAAAAACTTCGTCGTTTCGAGCAAGCAATTTTCAAGGCGAGCTTAAAAAATCCGAATAATCGATGGTATAGTAGGTAATATAGATAGCATTTTATATATGTAGTATAGTTTCATTCGGATATTTAAAAAACTGACGAAGAAATGTTTATAATCCATAGAAAACTTCGTCTTAAAAATCGCTGGGTCAAAACCGGTTTTTGACCCATATCCTCTTACAAAAAGTTGTTTCAAGTGATCTATTGCACATTTCTCGCATCCACGATTTTTCCGTTATTTGGTTCTCTGTAAATCGACCCGCTTTAATGTATGGTATGTGTATATACATACATAACCTTTCTACTCCTTCTGAAGGTCAGACCATTAACCACTGCACCACATGTGCAAGCATTTTATTTTTGTTTTCAGTGGGCAATGTTAGACATGTTGACCATGACACTCGCCAAAAATCATAAAAGTAGTAAAATATATACAAAAACAAAAAAATGTTGAAAAAATAATACAAAAACAAAAAATTTTTGAAAAAAATAATACAAAAAAACAAAACTTTGTGAAAAATGGCCTGAAAAAAATATTTATTTATAAAAAAAACTGTTATTTATGATAAATGAGCGAAAAACATTTGTACTGTCTGTCGCCAGCCAGTTAGCATAGGCTGCTGCATTGTTTTGACAGCCCAGCCCAGGTTTAAATGTCGCAAAAAAGTTAAACAATGTTGGAGAAAACAAAATAAAATGAAATGGATATAAAATAAAATGAAATGAAATAAAATAAAATAAAATGAAATAAAAATAAGAAGAAATAAAATATGCAGTAAATGTCGGTTCTTGTGCGCTCGTCTACAACAGCAAAGCACAGACACACTTTAAGCATATACTACGTATATATGGTAAATATGCATTTGTAAATTGCTTATATAACGCTACGTTTCGAAGTATGTGAGCGAAAAGTTGCTGCAACTGCAACGACTGAGATTTTCATACATTTACATGTATTCCCCAAGTTAACTCGTCAAAATATTTAATGATGTGGCTTTAACAGTCTGTACATACCAATAGATATGTGAACTCTTATTAAGATCCATGCTGTAACATAAGTAAATTTTATCAGCATGCATGCATAAAAGTCTGTGTAAACATAAGCTTTATGTATAAACAGTGCTTCAATTAAAAAGTTTAAGTTTAATTTATTTAGAAATACAAGTATGCATCATATTATATATGTATAGATGATATGTAGGTGTATGTGTGCATTAGAGCGAGTCGATTTACAGGAAGACAGAAAAAATTAAAAAAAAACATTCTACGGATTACTCAAAATAACCTCGCCTTTGTTTAAAACCCGTTTCGAACCAGCGATTTTCAAGGCGAAGATTTTAAGAGAAAATAAAACTTTTTTGTCAGTTTCAGAGATAACCGAAAGAAAATTAATACGTAATGCTTGGAGGCATTTTATAGCATTACTTTGACTTTAGATATGTATTCCTCAGAATTGAACACTCTACAAAAGTGCACATTGCGACAAAGTCGTAACTTACAGCGGTAAGGTAGTATGAGCCTCTAAACCTGATTTTTCTGATGAAATTCGCGTTTTTTTGTGTTTGTCTCGTAAATTACAAGAGCTAAAAAAAAATTTTAAATGAAAAATTTTTAGAAAATTTTATTTGCACATCGATATTATATTCATCATTTGGCGGAATCGGCCAGATCGGACAACTATATCACATATCTTCCGCACAACGATTTTAAGATTATTTAAACTTTGTCTTAAAACTCCCCATCTGAAACTGGTTTTAGACCCATACTCATTACGCAAAGATGTTTAGAATGATCCGTAAAACATTTCCCGCATTTAATAGAAAAAATATCGACCCGCTCTAGTACGTATAGCTGCCTATATAATGTAATGTATCACGACTGCTTTCCTCTCCACTTTACATCGACATCTTGACAAGTGCATTTATTTAAATTTCTAATTAAAATAATTATTTATTAATTGTTGTTGTAACACTAACAATGAGTGTATATGCATTTAATTTAATTAATATAAATGTGTCTGCGGTTTAGAAGCACGATAAATGTATTCTATGTGTACTACATGTGATATACTTATGCTTACTTATGCTTAGGTAAACCAACAAGTACTCGTATGTTTATATGGTATATGTGAGTACATATATACTTGTCTGTTACTATATATGGTACATAAATGTATATGGTAAGGTAGCTACATTTGTAATTTAATCAAAAAATTACTACTAACCGCGCAGTAATTTGTAATTCGTGCTGATAAAATATAAAATTTATTTGTTGACTACTTGATTTATGAGTAATAAATGACTTGTGATGGTGGTAAAAAGTAAAAAAATATTAAAAAGTACTAGAAGAACCTTCAATTCGGCTGGACCTTAACAAAAATACACAACAAAATTGCATTTTTTATAACATAAAGGGTATAAAAAGGTCTTTAACTTGATTTTAATCGATCAGTTTGTATGGCAGCTATATGTTAAAGTGGTCCGATCTAAACAATTTTTTGAAAAATTGTGGCGTTACTTCAGAAAATACCCCATACAAAGTTTTGTGAAGATTTCTCGCCAAATATAAAAGTTTTCCATAGAAGCACTTGATTCCGATCGTGCAGTTTGTATGGCAGCTATATGCTATAGTGATCCAATCTGAACAATTTCTTCAGAGATTGCGTTATTGTTTTAGGTAATATTTCATTCCAAATTTCGTGAAGATATCTTCACAAAAGAAAAAGTTTTCCATACAAGCATTTGATTTCGATAGTTATTTTTATATGGCAGCTATATTACATAATAATCCGATGTGAGCAATTTTTTCGGAGATGAAAAAATGAAAATGAAAAAGTTTCTCACTTGATTCGTAAGCCAATATTATGAACCGATATCTTGAACGAAGGAAGAGGGGTGTCCTAAGTATAATTTTGGGACTGCTAATATCAGTTAATTTGCTTAATGTTTTTATAATTAACGAAGAGCCCATGAGGTATCATTAGACTCTTTACCAATTATTTTCCTTAGATCTACAACCATCGAAATGCTCCGATTTTATACCCACCTGGAATATTATTAATTTCCAGAATAAGTTCGAATACTTTTGGGAGTTTTACAAAGATTTGGAAGTGTATGCAGTAGCAAAAGTTGCCGAAGATCACGACTAAAAAGCTGCGCCGTTTGCTGTCATTACAAAGTTACACCGCTTAATCGAGCCGAGGTACCTGGTCTTCAGATCTTGGATAGATTAAATCCTTCGTATACATTTTTGGTAAGCTTCATCTTCTTAACATCGCCAATATTTTCACAAAAGCTTCAATATCCGAAGTTGCAGACACCAACCTGCAGCTTATAATCTGTGTACAAAGTTGCTTAAGTGGTGTTGGTGTCTGTGGATTTCAGTAAAAATATTTGCCATAGTAATAAACTGGCGATATAAGTTTCAGAATGCAAAAATTGCAAAATCTCCAGTATTTCAAGCGCCGGAAAAGAAACGAAAAATAAATAAAATGCCAAATCTGGCAAATTCATTCAACTGAAATAATTGGCAAAGAGATAAGCGGTGAGTGCAATGAGTGCGCTTCATTGACGGAAGCAGCAGCAACGATACGGCGATGGCTGCGACGGCGTGCGGCAAGCGACGCACAAACAATGTGTTCACAATGAAATGCCCAAAAAGGGCCAATTCACTCAAATGCAGGCAAAGGCAGACAGACAAACAAAGTCACACACACACACACACACACAAACATGCACACACTCAAAGTGAACAGACAAAGCCGCGCTCAGGAAACGCTTTAGCTGGCAGGCAAATTATGTGGACGGACAGACAGACAGAAGGCTATGTAGGCACACAGGCGCAACGCGCACAGGCAACCCAGACAATCGAGCACAAATGGGCAAAGATTCGGACGCAATGGAGCAGTCGGCAGCAATTTTCATTGCCAACTGAGAGCCAGCCACCAAATGAATGAGTGAAAGAAAGAAAAGAATGAACCAAAGAAACAAACAAATAATGCGCCACAAAAGTGTTTGCAACCAAATGTTGCTGCAGTCAAAAATCGCTGCAAATAAAAAGGCCGCTGGCAAACAAGTTGGGAAAATGAATTGTCCGTATGTATTGTGATAAAAGCAAAACACCAAAATGCGACGAATTAAGCAAAAACTTTCATGCCGAATTGAAGCTGTGGAATAAATTGATTGGGTGTCGTTTTCCGGCATTTATGCAACGCTTCTTCTTTTTTTGTCGGGTGCAAATACTAGGGAATTCAGCGGAGTTTTGGGCAGTGGCTTGCTGCGGTTGTAGCCATAAAGAGTGGTCTCAGCTGACCAAGTCTGTTGTTGCACAACCGATATTTGGTTTGGATCACATGGAAAGAGTGTTTAGGCCAATTTGCGTAGATAGCTTGTATGTATGCAGCCACATTTGTAAAAAAGAGTTCAATAGACTTTGAGGTGCTGACTGAAAATAATTGTCGAGACTCAAAGCATTGAATGAACACTAAATTTGTTTTGTGTAGACGCAGTGGTGTTCGAATGCGGTGTTGCTTGGTTGGAAAACAATTTAATTTTTGTTGAGAATGCTGAATTTCAATTTGTCTACTTTTATTTTCATAGCAAATTATATAAATTTCACAGCCTTTAAAAATCTATTGTTTGGGTAAAATATCCTAAAATTATATTCTTTAGTTTATTAAAGTATCAACAATGGTCCTTTCGTGCAATTTTCCTTCTAACGAGAAAATATTTTCATAAATTGTGTTGTGACAACTTCGTTATAGTTTTCAGCCTTGCTTTATTCGTTTCGATGATATCGGTGCCCGAAAATGTAGGCAACGTTTTTTAACTTAATTTTCAAACACAATATTGAAGTTGAAAATTTTATAAATTATTAGTTAAATTAGTATAATATTAGAATACCGTAATATTTTTGCATAAGACACACCTTTTTGTAATATTTTTTTTGTAATTTTTATAGTTCAAATTTCTGATTTCGTAAACTAAATATTTTGAAATATATTCAATAAATCAAAGGTAATAAAAAAAGTAAATAAAACTTAGCCAAAAATTACTTAAATTGGATCTCTATTTTTTGATCATAAAAATTCATACCAATGCGCCAAAATGTAGGGAATATATATCTATTAGTGTCATAAATATATACCATAAGAATTAGCTAGCTGATCTATTTGTGCTTAATTTCATTGATCTTGCTTTTATGAATCCAAAATTAGGCTACATTTTAATTATAAATCGCAAAAGTTGTTCAACATATATTTTTAAAAGCATAACTTAAGGCTGATGGAGCAAAATATTAGCTAGATGATCTATTTGTATTTAATTTCATCGATCTTGCTTATATTAGCCTAAAAGTATAGTACATTTTAATTATAACAAACAAAAGTTGCTAAATATATATTTTTCAAAGCATATCTTCAGGCTGCCAATAAAAAATATTATGCCTGTGAACTACTAAAATGCCGTACTTTGTCTTTTATCGAAATTATTATGTAATTTTGTCCACAATTTTAATGAATTCCTCACTTTGGTAAAATATGCATTATTATTTTTAATCGTATCAATGATTTACTACCAAATATGTGTTTTCGCACTTTATTGTCACATTAAAACATAATTAAATTGCATGAACTTACATAACATGACGTGCGCGCTTTATTGCCGCCTTAACTGTGTGCTTTCATATTTCCCTACAAATCGCTTAACTCCTCGTTAAAATGTCCGTTTATGGTCAGCTTTTACAGTTGCAGTTGAAATGAAAGAAAAGCAACGTGTTGGCATAACTTAATGTTCAACAAAATGAGCGCAACTGTAAGCTTTAATGTTTGTATAAAATATATTAAACTTTTTACCACTACATTTTGATATAAGTTTATGCCAATTTAAGTGTGCAACTATAGTAGTGGTTATAAAACTAAATATATTCATGCATAAAACTCATAATCTGCTTGTAGTGGCCACACGGCGTAGCCTTTGCTTTTATGGCGACCTCTTTATTTAGTGCCACAAATTTTGTATTAGTCGTCAACTTTATCACCAAGTTGTTTCTGCGATTTGTTGGCCAACAAGTGCTAAAGTGTCAGCAGCGCATGTCATTCAACCCTTTCGCACACACACACATATATATCTGGTTTAACTATTTCTTGTAAATGTTTTTGCAATAAAAATTTCACTATCGACCCTCGTATCAACATTGTAGAGCATTTAATTTTTATTTCTATTATTGCGTTGCTTTCTTTTGCGGCAGCAACAGGCGCGTGTACTCGTTAAGCGCTTTATGCTTCAAAGGAAGGAAGTTGAAAAAGTTTCTTAGTGCAGCGGAAGGTTCGACTTGTGTCATAAATTTTTAGTATAAAGATTATTATGCTATAATGTTTGGGAAAGGCGGGTATATTACTTTGGAAATACTCGTTGTCTATATATAACCGTTTATTTGAAGTTTGCAGACATTTTCGTGTGGTAAACTAAATATAGAAACACGCGACGCCATATACTTGCCATAAAAAGTTTAATTTCTGCAGTCCACTTATAATATTGAGGGTAGAAGATTTAATATGAAAGTTGATGGTGTGTTCATATCTTCATGCGTGGCTATTAACCGGCTCAAGAACTTTTTAAGTTAGTTATGTATGACTTTCAGCAAAGGTTTACATTTCAACAAAATTATTTTTTAAACTACTTTGTCTTGTGTCGCTGCATATAATTGCACTTAATTTCAATTTTAATTAATTTATTACATTTAACGATATTTTAAATAAATCAAATATGATTCTCAGCAAATAATAATAATTATCTCAAAATAGAAAAATAAATAATTAAACAAAAACTTTAAAAAATATTTGCTTTATGCCAAGGCATATATATTTTAATTCATTTATAATAATAATATTTAATTTAACTCTTCAGTGTCATTTTAGCCTAAATGTAGGTAATAGTAATTAACAATAAAATTAGCTAGTGCACTTTTAGGCGCTTGCGACTATAAAATATGTGTTATAGAATTGCTTATTCATGAATAAGTGCTTCGAAGTAAACACTATGAGAGTTTTAAAAATTTAAAACAAGACGCACAACGAGAGTTTGGGGCTTTTTGCTGGCTAAAATTTTATAAAAATAGCTGTAAGCTACAGTTAGAGCATCGCTTCCTTTTCCAATTTGTTCATAACTACCATGGCCGCCCGTTTGGCTCATTTTACTGTCAAATTTTTTTTTAGTTAATCTGAGAGCAAGTTATATCGACTTCAGGATTTGTCGGTTCAAGTGGCTGGAGGTCTTCTACCAAAACTGGTCAAAGGTCAATGGTTTTTGCTAGATATTATTTTTCTGAGTTCTGAGGCTCTTATGGCTCCATTCCATACTCTTATGAAAAAATTGATTAGTTTCATTATATTGGCATAAATATGCCTCAGCATATCGTAGCTTGACTCTTTCGACTACATTTACCACACCAACGTACATGCATGGTCGAATTTTTGCACGCATGTCAGTAATAGGCAACGCATATGAAACATAATCTAATATTTAATAACGCACAAGATTAAAGGATGAGCATTAGCTGCGCTTCCACGCTTTGAAAGGGCGATATACACCAACGAGTGCCAATAAAAGCAGTCAAGAGCTGGAACATACCAGTGAAATACCACACAATCACATATGTAAGTGCACTTTCACGGTCATTTAGAACATCTGTGCGAGATTTTATTTTGGGTTTCCCATTTTTTTTGACACACAACAACGCATTTTACACTTTTATAGCAAGTAACGGCATATTTTGTAATTTGCAATATTGCAAAAATTGGTGCACGTACTTGTTTACACATGTGTCTGCCTGTATGCGCATGTGGCAAGTGCATTTGGCGGCGGCTGAACTACAATTTGCGCCATATATCAAAACTAACAATACACCAGTGCATACTTGAAGGCGCAACAACCCTGCTATGAGCGCTTGTTGTGTACGAGTTACGTTTGCGGCGTGTATATGTGAATGAGGGTGATGCGTGCGTTACATAGAAACAAAAAAACATCAAAGCCATGCAGCCGTAACGCATTTACACGCATTACAGCAACGCAGCAGCAGCGGCAGTTTGCAGATTGAACCCGCTGTGGGGTGGTGTACTACAACCAACCACCCCCTGCACAAGAGACTGTGCGAAGATGCAACTACTATTTGCCAGACCGCACAATTGTTTGCGTCTACAAGTGGCAGATAAGAGTATTTACAACTACGGAGCCCCAGCAACGTTGCAAAGAGGTTTTACTGCGCCTGCGAGGGTTGCTCGCCATGCTGGTGCTTTCCTGTCGGCAGCAAGCTTATTATCGACAAAACCGCATATTACGCTGTTGTTGTTATGTCTGCACGGTCGATGTGCAGCACATTACAAGTCATAATTTAATTTATAAAAATAAATTGTATAAAATATTTATTAGGTTAGGTACTCATTTGCTGTTGCAGGCAGCCTGACATATGTACAATCATAGAAATAAGGCTAGTTATGAGCTTAGAATTTTATATGAATGGGGGGAAGACTGCTCTTATATGCAATTATAATTTATTGCATTAGATGACAAGTGCAAGGACATGCATTAGGAAGTAAATGAGCTGAGCTGAGCTGTGTTTGGGAGGATGCTAAAATGGCAAAGACCTCATTGAAGCATGTATGATGTGTGTTTTAGGTGATTAATTAAATAAAAACTTTTTTCAAATGTGGAAAAAGAGAGATTTTTTTGGTAAGCTAGGCTTTGTTGTCTGAGCAAGAGTGCTTTTGTTGTAAGCTATGGTTCTTCAAACAACTGGGAAACATCCGATTAGATGAGCCTTCTTGCTGGTTGCATCTCCGAAGATAGGAAGCTTTTTGTACTTCGAAAAAGCTAATTTGACTAACTTGAATATATGATTGTATACTCAACTTAACGAGCATATTAAACAAGGAAAACAGTTAACTTCGGTTGCTTGAGCTGAAGAAGAAAAGAGGAAGAGATTCAAATCTCAATCATTGAGCTTAAAATATGAGAAGCTTTTCGTAACTCAAAAACTAACTTGAGTGTCTAAGAAAATATAATTGTATACTCAACTCAAAGAGCATATAAGCCATTAGCTTCAGTTGCTCTGAAGCTAGAATAGCCGCCACAAATAAAAAAAAATCTTTTTATGCAAGATCTGATCTGAATAATTTCTTCATATATTATTTCAATGTCTTAGTTAATAATCTGTGCTAAATTTCATGGTGATACTTTAACAAATAAAAAAGTTTTCCCTACAAAAACTTCATTTCGAGCGTTCAGTTCGTATGGCAGCTATGTGTTATAGTTGTCCAATCTAAAGAATTTCTTCGGAAATTGTATCAATGCTTTGTACAACTAGCCACACCAAATTTTGTTAGGATAACTCATCAAATGAAAAAGATTCCCATACAAGTACTTGATTCGGATCGTTCTATGGTCTGATATCAACGGTTCTGACAAACTAGCAGCTTCTTAGCAGCTTCGAGGCAGTCTTCATATAACCTGTTCAGTGTATAATTATGCACCCTAAAATTTTAACTCATTTTTCCACACAAAACTCTCCACTTAAACTTTTAAACAATTTAATTTCCACGAAAGCTTGCATATTTCTATTTATTTTAATATCATAATTCTGTTGCTTCACTCATGGCATCTGGCCTGTCCGCCAACAAGACAAGCAGACACAAATGAGACATATACGCATTGCCATGTGGCAAATGTTCCTGCCACATTTGCCATTTTCACTGTCAAGTTTGCCGGTTTCAGTGTCGGAATACACTTGAAAATCATGTAAAGGTATATTTTATGTAAACACACACACACATGCGCATATGTGTAAGTTGTGTGTAAACGCATTTGTACCGTCATCACTGTCGCAACGGATAGACTCGTCTGCTGTAGCATGCAAACTGCCATATAGACTGTGGCATAATGCAGCATGCAAGCGCTTGCAAGCACATTTGTGAATGTATTTGTGTCGGCAGTGCATAAATATTATACGAGGAAGCATATTTCTGTTAAAAAATTTAATGTTTGTGCAAACGTCATAATATTTTAAAATACTTGAATGCTGGAAATAAACTTGAATGTGCGCAGTGTGATGTTAAAAGAGCAGAAATGTTTTTTATGAAATTTTATTACGTTATTTTCAACTCTTTAAATAGCAAAATAAAATGTTTAATTTGGTTGATTAAAGTTTATTGCTGTCTAGTAAGCTGTTCTAATATTTAACAAGCCAAACTAACAATTCGACTTCAATTCTAGTATCACTGCTTTCACTCCCATACACGGGTGTATGTATGTATATATTTACAACTGCATGCTGCCTTTTTCGTTGATTGCATTTTATTGATTCCCAATGGACACAGTTTTAGTTATGCACACGTCAAATTACTTTCAAGTACATGCAATTACCAGCATTATTATTTATAGCCTACTTTGTGGGGTGCATAAATATTGGATATGCCGTTACCTTCATATATCAAATGGTTCTAGCCGTAATCTAGATTAATTTGGGGATGAAAAATTCTGAGGAGTTGCACCATATTCAATGAATATTAAATGAATTTTTGAGATTCATTTGTTTTGGCGCGTGTCGCACGAAGCTACTGGAGTGTATCGTGGTCTAAGTGGAAGTGGTTGTTCTACGATAAATATAAATTAATATATGATACATATAGCATGCCTTATAATAGTCCTCTCTGATTTGTTTCAGCTTCCTACATTACATTTGAGCTGTAATTTTTTGTCAGATTATGTTTCAAGATCTAACCGTTTTTTATACTGACTTTATTTAATTTTTCCTTATTTATTGTATAAGACTAGTTTGTTCGTTTCGATTTTGTGCAAGTTTTGATAGGTTGAAGACAGCTTTGAGTCATTTTGTTGAGAAACAATATAAATATACGTCTCATCCAGAAAGTATTATAGAGTTGAAGTGTAAGACAGCAACTCCAAAGCGGGGAGGGACTGAACCCTTTAAACACCCAACTTCGATAGCATGAAACCATCCAGGATATCTGAAGCTTCTAAGATTATCCTTAGGAATAATTTATTACATGAGAGACAAAAACAGTGGCCAAACTTAGGTGAAAGGACGCATGTCCATAATCGGGAAAGTCGAAACTTCTTCTCGAAAGGAATATCTTCTGATAAGAGAGACTAAAAACAGTGGCTCGTAAGCTAATAAATCATCACATTATCGAAACCCACTCTTCAGTATATATGTATGTATGTACATATATCTTTCAGACTACTTTTAAATTTTTTCCGGAACTCCGTTCTTTCGTCAATTCTACAAAATTTTCGTTGCGTTTGATCTAAATAAAAGATATTCACATTCGTCAAATAATGTTAAAATTGGAATTTTAACCTATAAATCTTTATAATATATGTTTGCATTTCTTCGGTAAAAATTTTGTCTCAGTAGTTCTAGAACACTTAGTGCAGTTATCCAGTTTAATTAGTTCAACCTGCTGAAGTAATAGTTTCAAGCAAGGTAAGCTTAACCACATACATATATTAAACTGTTTTCTTAATAAGTAAAACAAAAATAAATGTATCCGCCAAACACTTTTGCTTCCCGCCTTGCATAATCGTATCAAATCTTGCTCCTTTTCGGGCATTTATCAACCAATCGCCTGCCCGCCTGCTCATTTGCCGGTCTCTAATCGCCATTAATTCTCATTAGTGGGTGCATTTAACGCTTTATGGTGCGCCATTTCTCCAACAACAAATGCAACTCCCAACGGGATGCCAGATAAAACGAACACACGACGGTGTATTAGCAAATGAACAAAAAAAAAAAAAAAAATGTATCGTCGGTTGGGTGGAAAGTGTTACTCTGCCACTTACTATCATTTGTTTGCTTTTTTTTACACACTCGCGTGCAAATATATTTATTCATATTGCGTACGTTTGGTAAATCCTTCGTTTATTTGCTTTCGTCTACTTTTTTGTGGTTTATTCTTTTATTCGTGCACATCCTTGGTGTTTATAATATTAAAATACGCCCAAGGGGTTGGTGGTTTGCTCGGTTAGTTGTTTCGGTGCTTGGGTGGGCGCTTATGCAGGATACGCTCAGTGCAGCGAGATGGTCCTCAGCCAGACACATAAATTTCAGTGTTGCATTCGCATGAGTTTACTTTTATCTTTTTTTTTGGTATTGTTTTGCTTTTGCGTCAACGGCAGGTCCCAAAACTACATAAATAAAAAAATTGAGAAAGGATGCTCTCTAGATATTAGTTAACGATGGTGCGTACAAAAATGTAGTAAACACCGATGTCGGTGGCAGACAACGAAGAGACAGTGCCACGATTACCAAGCAGCTCGCCACGCTTACAAATGGAAATAAATTAGCACTAACCTGCGGTATTTTGTGTAATTCATTTCCCCGCGCGTCTGCTAATTTAATGCTGACATTTTTTTTACGGTTTATTTGTTTAGCTTTAATTTTTTAACCCTTAACCGCATTTGGTTTGGATCGCGCTATAAATATTTTAGTGAAACAAGGGTTGGTTTGGTGAAAAGTCGCCGTTTCTATTGTGTTGTTGTCAAAATATTGCCGTGGTAAAATCAATACGATCATAAAACAATATTTTTGATGGCGTTGTTGTTTTTGTTCTTGCCTACCACATGTTCACTTTATAAAATATGCACTTAACCTCAAAATAGTGTGGTTAATAAAGCAAGGGGTACAAGAAATACATGTTTGTCTGTGATAGTGATGAGTATGTCTCGTAGTGATCAAGCCTGATCCCGATTTTCTACGCTTCTTTATAGTATTTGTAGATGACAAGTTATTTTGTAGATCTTCCTTGCAATTCAAAGCAATCTGTAACAATTTTTACTGTATTTTTACATAATATGTATATATCAATCCCGAAAAATGAATAATGCTGAAAAGCTGGGAAATGTTTTATCCATTTTATGTAGAAATTTGAAGTAATATCCAAATTCCCAAAGTTAGCTACAGAATTTATAAATCCCGGAAATTGTGTTAATTTCAAAAATTTTTTAAATATCGAAAATCCTATAAATTCTGAAAGATGGTATATACATATGTACTTATTTTGTAAATTTTGAAAATCGAGATAATATCCATCTCGAAATATATCCAGCTATGAATGATGTTGTGTGCAAATTTAAGAACATCATTAATATATTATATATTTATATGTATGTCCCTAATCCCGATACGTCATCAGTTTACACATCTCTAACTCTACCAAGTAAATGTCGCGACCTTCACAGCTCGATTAGCTATAAATAACTTATTTGATTTCATTGTGTTTCTGCTAAAAGTTCGCAGCTGTTGTCAAGCATTGTTTTTTTGTTATTGTTTGCTATACTAATGTGCATTCATTATTTAATGGTGTGCACACTATGCGCATGGTTTTTGACAATCTGCTTGATTTTTTATCTGTTTCCATTTGACGAAGTAGAGATGATCTTTGTTAGAGACTTTGGAAAGTAAATAAAAATTGCTGCATGAGAAGAAAGTGAAAATATCATGTCTGCAATTCTTCTGAAAGAAAGTTCTCGACTTTGATTTGAGTGTGCATACGCTGAATATTTCTCTCAACAATTATTTGTTCTTGCTTTAATTTTGATGTTGTTGTATATTTGTATTTGATTCAAGACAGAAAAGTTTGAGTTGTGTTATATTAGCCTTTTGGCACAAAATTTACAACATCCTCGATAGTATAGTGGTCAGTATCCCCGCCTGTCACGCGGGAGACCGGGGTTCAATTCCCCGTCGGGGAGTTAACAACGAAGGTTGGTTTTTTTTGGTTTTAATTTTTATTAATTTTCTGTTACTTAAATTATTTTTTTTTACGAATGAAATAAAAACAGAAAAGTTTTCCCTTAACTGAATTTTTTTAGTTTACTTATATGAAATTGGAGGTCACCTTTCTAAGTACTATACATATACATATGTGTATAACAGTGCATATTTTTAAAAACGTTGAGAATTGCACTTTATATGTAATTTTCGTTCAAATGTCGATGCCTTGCTATTGCATGTGCTTCGCATGTAAATTTTTATAGGTGTGGAGACAAAGTGTATGCTGAGCTGATTTGAATATTTTTTGAAGGACTAAAAAATAAATAAATAAATAATAATATACATAGTACATATATATAGTCTTGAACGTAGACCTTGAATCTGTTTCATGCGAACGAGTTAGACTAATATATTAAATAGGCTCCAATAGTATGCCTCAGAGCCCTTCAACTCACTGATTATTAAATTTTGATTGATTATTAAATTTGAAATTCACCTTTTAAATATTTTAGATATTAATTTTGTTTTTCCCACATTTCTAGTTCTGCAATGATTTTGTTCAATAAAAGAACAAATATCGCCAAATACACTCGCGGTAAATACATAGCAGCGAAGCACTTCATTTCGTTAATTACAAAATACAAATATGAGCATTTTCAATTTGATTTTCATTACATTTCATTGCTTTTCCAAACACTTGAGTGGTCAACACTTGCAAAATTGAGTGGCGAGTGGGCGAAGCGAGTGGGTGACGAAGTCTGCGGTAGTCAACAAAAAGGACGACAGAGAGAGGAGAGGTTGCCGGCCATCGGGCGCAGGTTGATGAACAGTAAACGAACAGTATTTGGAAAAAAAAGACAACAACACTAACAAATAATCATAAAAATACACACAATTGTAGAAAAGGCGGTGAAATACGCGGTTTAGTCAATCGTTGGCACTCGAATTTTAAGTGAATTTTGTGCAAATATTCATATTTACATGGGAACGACAAAGGTGCTAGTGGATGTGCGCTCGAACGGCGGCATGCGCTGGGTAGAGATTGTGGGCTGTGCCGGCCACACGGGCAATCAAAGTTAAAATACGCCCATGCACTCATGAAATATTGGCCAAGCGAAAAAAGGCCGAACAGCAAGCTTTCAAGTGTGTCGCGGTAGAGGAGGCATGCACCCGATAAATGACGGCTTTTGGTGTTGCAGCTTAATTCAGATTTTCAATACTGCCAAGGGCAGACAATGGGTCAGACAGGCATGGCGTGGCGGCCAGCCAGCAGCAGACAAGACGGCAGCCAATAGTCCGTGTGGCGCGAGCGAAAGGGGTTAACAACGCCGACAGCCGCCGAAGGTGATTATGATGTTAAAGCTGCTGCTGCTGCTGATAATAGCAATGTTGAGCTGAACTTGCTGTGGACACACAAGCGCCACAAATTCGTTCAAACATTTTACTAACGCAGGGCGATTTTTTGGCAAGTAAAACTCATTCCTCTTCGATTTTGGGGGAAATCGCATAAAAAGTGTAAAGGCTTGCGTGCATTGACTGCCGATTTGTTCGATGATTTTGAATTATCCCAGCATTTGATATATTTGCAAAGCTGAGCGTTGGCTGCAGCCGCTGCGGTCGGGCGTATTTGCTGTGTGGCCTGGTTGACCGTGACCATGACCATGAGTGTGGCAACCACAGCCACCGACACAGCGCCCGCCACTGCCATTGCTCAACGATACACTCGAATATTGTCAATAACATGAAATGAGTCGCCAATATATATTGGATTGTTGCCATAGCACCAATGCAGCTGCCAAACTAGTCACTGTCTGTCCGCAGAGCCAACCATTCTACTTCATGCAGCTGCTCAGCTGTCGATACGCCTGTCTGTCTGCCTGCGTGTCCGCCCGCCTCCCTGCTTGTGTGCACAATACATTTTCCACTGTGAAATTTACATAAAAATCGCATTACACTTAACATCCACTTTGCTAAACGAACCATGCAAATTTTTCGTACCCCCAAACCATGCGCCATGCTTCAAGCTCCACTCAGCGGCTTTTAGTCCTTTTTCTTGTATGCCGTCTGCCATGCCTGCCTGTCTGTCTCTCAGCGTGCGTGTATTGTCGCTCGCTTGGCAGATTTGCTCAGCGCATTCGAATTTCCAATTCGGCTTTGTCGTTTTCATTTTCATTTCAATTTCCAATTTTATTTCGCTGTATCAATTCGGGTCCTTGTTTGGGTGGGCATTCACCACATTTGAGGTTTTATTTCATTTCCTGTCGGGAAACCGATCATCAACGGTTTTGGCAATGAAAACTTTTGCTGTCAAAATAGGCGAGTGCTTTTATTTACTAGCGAGTATTCGAAAAATGGTGAGAGTGAGTGGTTGTGCAAGAGTGGGCGATAAGAATTATTTAATAAATAATTTATTTAATGCCTTTTCGAATGCTTTTGAGAATACTCATACCGCGAATATATAATAGGAATATATCTGTACAGCTTTTTGGTACTCAAGATTATGTCTTTGACTTTTTGTTGAAAGAAAGTAAATAGAATAAGCAATATCCGCTGTTTGTTGGCTTTGAAATGCCGATTTACGAGTACTATAATATGTAGATATAATTTTGCAAGCACAAAAGGAGTAGAACGAACAATTACTACTTGGGTAATTCCTATGAAGATCTGTAACTTTTCTTCAGTCCCTAATTTTATGTGATTAATACTGGTTAAAAACATCTGTGGGCTTAAAATTATTTTGCTTTGTTGAGACTCTGTTTGGTTTTACACAGTTACACTGAAGACATGCCTTTGTTGAAAACTATGATAGCAGTGTTGCTATACTGGCATTGAGCTCGCTGACAGTGAGTTCAAAGCTAGGCAAGGAGTGTATGACCTCACTAGCAATGCATCGAGTAAAGTTAAGTTAGCTTAGGTTACAGTTCGACAAAGCGCTTTTAGCCTGTCATAAATTTGTTGAGACGACTATGTCTTCTGGTGTGCCGAAGGTAAGATTACCGAGATGTTTCAATCTTTTTGTTCCATACCTAGGAGTTTCGGGAATCACAATGGAAAAGAATCCCTAGCAGTTCAAGTGCGATCACTCGTGGCTTCACGATACACCCAACTTATTTACCTAACCTAACCTAAACTCTCTCGACGAACAAAAACCAAACTCTGTAAGTCACTCATTATTCGCGTCCTGCTATATGGTGCAGAGGCATGGTTGATGACAACATTTGATAAGTCGACGTTACGAGTTTACGAGAGAAAGGTTCTGCGGAAGATTTATGGTCCTTTGCGCATTGGCCACGGCGAATATCGCATTCGATGGAACGATGAGCTGTATGAGATATACGACGTCATTGACATAGTTCAGCGAATTAAAATACAGCGGCTACGCTGGCTAAGTCATGTCGTCCGAATAGACGAAAATACTCTAGCTCTGAAACTATTCGACGCAGTACCCGTCGGGGGAAGTGGAAGAAGAGGAAGACGTCCACTCCGTTGGAAAGACCAGGTGGAGAAGATCTGGCTTCGCTTGGAAATCGGCGCCAAGCAGCGAAAAGAACGACTGGCACGCTGTTGAAAACTCGGCTATAACCGTGTAAGTGGTGTCTACGCCAATAAAGAAGAAAAATACAGTTCTATTGAAAACCTTGTGATGATATATTTACCAGTTAAAGTGTTATGAGTAATATGATAATCTTGATTTGTTCTTGCCACCAGCTCCGAAGTCAGCTTCAGTTACAGTTACAGGTAAACCAGTTGTATTGGTAGTGATTAGGCTTGGATATCTTTATGCTAACTAGCTCACGGTTTTATTTACTGGAGTTTCTTGAATCGAAACTAGGGTATATATTAAAAAAAAATCTGTATTCTGCACACAGCGGTCTTCGTGTCCTCCATCCGTTTTTTCAGCTTCTTAACTCTTCGCTTTATGCTCTGAACCGGAAATCTACGTCTGCTTGTGAAGTTGCTAACTGTATTTCTTAAAAAAAATGTTCGAAACTATAAATTCATATTTGCCTTGCAGAAGACATCCTGCTGGTGAGTAAACTTTGTCAATAATTATTAAATAAATTATTTATGACATGACAGTACAATTCCGATTGTTTACTTATATGAGTTTACACAAGTTATAATCTTCGATAACTAAATACATTGTATTATTCATATGAAAACCGACTTACTCAGTAGCCAATGAACGCCTTCACTGGGGCTACCAACACGCACTCATACACCCACACTTACATACTCACGCGCCCACCTAAAGTGTACGACATAAATACACAAAACTGCATTGTTTCTAAGAAATTTAAGTACACATATACACACACATCCACACCAATGGTCTAACGAATATATTTATCTTGCAACAAAAGCCACTCAGCTGCTGCTTTATTCGGTGAGTTATTTGGAATTTCTTTTGCGTGACAAAGCCAACTAAATTATGTTTACAATCAAAAGTAAACAAACACACACACACCTACACGCAAAGCAGTTTAGCTAAGAGCCGACGCCAAAGGGGAAGTGGGTGCTGACTGCTGAGGAACTTTACTGACTTTTCACTGAGTTCATATATTTTCTTTATGTGAGTGGACAAAACTTTGGCGACGAGCAAATGAATGGCTGCCTCCGAATGGACGGATGGCTGCTTGCATGCAAGGTGGTGTTGCAGTTAGCACAACAGCAACAATAACAATAAAGAGTGCTGCAAGAAGTGTGCTGGTGCACCGTGGCGGCAGCTAGTTGGCCGGCCAATATTTATTGCACTGTCAGCAACAATGAAAAGTTAGTTGTTTGCTGCTGCTTGCAGTTGTTTATTTTATTGCAGCTGACAACTGCGCAACGAAATGCAGCTACAACTGCAACAACAACAGCCACACAAACACAAGTACAAGCTGTGAGGGAGTATGAAAAAAGTATGTATAGTAAACTTTTAGGCGTGTTTGCAGCGCTGCAGTTCATTTGACTTGCGCGTGTGGCATGTAGCAGGGGTGCTGAGAGCGCGCGGTTGTCTTTGAATGGGGTGTATTATGCATTACTGCAGCCTGATTTTCGTTGCGCTAGCGGCCAGTCTTGTTGACTGTTGTCAAATCAGCTTTTAACTGCTCACGTGATTGCACGCAAGTGAACGCACACGGTAAACATACATAGAAATATGCATATACATATATGTGCAGTTGTATGCACTTGCTCGCACATAAATTGAAAACTGCTTGACTGTATCCTTTCTACACGCTTACCTATACCATTTGCCCGCTGATTAAGCAGCGTCATTTAAATTTGTATTTTTTGCTGCAGTTTTCCCTTCGTCCTTTCTACACCCCATCATTGCAATCGTTTATCTGTGCGCCATATATCATTCGTTGACATTTTCAAGGGTTTGTCATTAATTTTACAATGACTTTTTGTCTGCCACGGCAAACCGAACTTTGCATACATTCGCATAACTAGTCCTTACAAACACTCACATACACGTGTATGAGTTATGTACGCTCACACGCATGCGCTTTAACCGCCTGCTCGGCATCGCTTTATTGATAATGTGTCTTTTTGTCATAAAATTCGGAAAATGAAATGAAAATATTTGTCAATTGTCTGCTTCACTGCGCTATTGAATAGTTGTTGCTATTGTTTTTGTATTGCATAACAGTTGCTGGCAGGACTATTCGGCTGTCGTACGATTTTTCGGATCATTTACTTGATATGCTTGCGTTGAACGGCTAGTGAGCGTGTGTGTGTATAACTATACCGTTACAATATACACGCATTTTTCAGGTATTTTCCTGCCTGTCAGCTGTCTCATTAATTTTTAATTGACTTTCGTAATTAATGGCACAATTTCAGTGCGTTCACCAAGCATGATATGACAACTGTTAAAGATCATGTGACTATTTCATTAAGCGTGTCTCGGTTTTCTAAGTGCAGTGTGTTTTAAGGTGGAATAATAATAGGAGGTATGAATTAAAGAAAAATGTATCGAATCGTTTCGCATTTAATGAGAAAAACGAGAATGCAAAACATAGTCCAATACCACATTCAAGCGACTAATCGAGCATTATTTTCTTATAGCTAATCTGACATGCATAATTCACGGTCCTCGATAGTATAGTGGTCAGTATCCCCGCCTGTCACGCGGGAGACCGGGGTTCAATTCCCCGTCGGGGAGTCTTTGTGGTTCTGTACGAACTTTATTTTACTTTTTTTATTACATTAACATTACAAAAACATTTTAATTTTCCCAAAAATATTACAAAATATAAAAGAAATATTTTGAGCCCTTACTCGGTACAAATTTTGTTCAAGATCTTTGCTAAGAACACACGACCTTCACCGTTAATGTATTATTTATGTTCAAGATCATCAGAAAGAGACTACATGGTGAATAAAAACACAACACGAAGTTATTTATGGAGAAATACGTTATGGTGGGGAGTGGTGAATATATGTTGGTATGGTGTAAAATTGAATTGTGCGATCGGTCAGTAAAGCTCTTTGACTAACAAACGCGAGGTGGCGCTCTAAACATTTTCGTAGTAATGACGATCAGTCAGGGAACATCTCTAGATCAGTCTCACACTAAGGAGTTAGGTGGATTTTAGACGTACAAAAAAGGTATTTTTATGATTTTTTTTATTATTTTTTGGAAAATATAATAAGACATATCATAGGCACATATATGAACAATGTCTCCTGGGATTTTGATATAAAAATGTTGAAAATTCAGCCGTTGAGACCTCATCTCCCTGTGTGTCTCACTAGCTAGCCTCGAGCGTACAAGATCTCAGCCCTATATCTCCGAAACTATTACCCGGATCAACTTGAAAATGTTGGACAATATTTTAGAGGTATTGTAGAATTTAATAAGATAAAAACCAAGAAGCGATTTTTTGAAATTTTCAAACCCACCTAACCCCTTAAAATCAAAGTAAAGTTAAATTTGCACGAAAAAGATAATTTGGTAAACATGTATGGTTCTATTTTTCACTGGAGCTATTGAGTTTGTTGAACTGATAGCTGTAGTGCTCAAAAGTCTATCATTAAGATATAGTAAACTGTCTTACTGGTTGGCAAATATGACTGGTGAACTAAGAATTTAAGCTTGAATATACTGAAACTGAATGAATATCTAATAAATTTTCTCTTTTTCCCTAAATTAACTTTACAAATTGGTTTAGTTAAAAGTTAAAAAAAAGTTAGAGCAAAAAGTATGTGTAAAATACTATATGTACAAAACTATTAGAGAAAGGGCACGTTCTGAACACGTACTGAAAGCAAACTTCAACAGGGCAGCGCGTCTTAGGCTAAGCACAGAGTGAAGCGTAGAAAAAACTAGTTCACAAAACGCAGATAACATGAAATAGAAACCAGATTCTTGATCATTTAGTATAGCTCTACAGGTTGTAATGCATTTTTCTCTATCTTTCTGCTTTGAAAAATTAAGAACAAGTTTGTTCGGTGTGCCACTCTGTGTTCAACCTTAACTGTTGCGCATACGCCATGCAGCATTTCTGTTGTCTGTTGTGTCTGTCATTTCCACTGCACACATTCGACTGGGTTTAGAGGCAGAAATGCATTTAATTTAGAATAAAGTTTTTTTCGCCCATGCAACTTCTTTTTATGGCATGCGAAAATAAAAATATGCTTGTTTGTTCGTAGATATGTTTGCTTTTGTAATTTTTACTAAACAAATAACAGCTGCAAAGTACTATGTAAATAAAGTTAGCGTAGACATGCAGCCACTGCGAATGATATAAAGCCCTTGGTAGACATATTTATATATATTTATTATATATATGACTATATGCACATACCTATAAGCCACACATACATACAAACATGAAATGCGACCGCCTATGCTCAAAAAAATACACACGTCCCAAATGAAAATGTGGAAAAAGATATGACACTGAGCAGTCATTTGCAGCGTCGAGGCGCAAAAGTGCACACACACACATTTGCAAAAAAACGTCTGCTGCACTCTTTACATATGTATAAGCGCACATAGCTATGCCTTCCCCAAGTCCAATTTTGTTATTTAGTTTAGTTGCTGCGAAAACAAACTTTTTGCGCCTTTTCCACTTGACTGCAAACATTTGTTTCGAGTTTGCGAGCGCTGAGTTGGAGTTTGGTGAATGGCTTTAGTCTGGTTGCGCATCCGCCGCTGTTTTGTATCTAATTCGAAAATGAAGTTTAACAAATATGGGCAAATAAAAAATAAATTTTTGTTTTAAAATGAAGTTATTTTGCTGCTGGTACTTCGAAAAAATATCAACAATTTCCTAAACAAAACTTGAAAACTTCGTGACAAGCGGAAATGTAAAAGCGACGCGCATGGCTGTGCGTCATTTGAACGGAAAACTTGTGGAGAGTTGTTAAAATCGAAATAAAAATAGCTAAATATATGGAGAATGAAGCAGGAGTTCGGCTAAATTTATAAATAGTTAAATTAGGAAAAATGTTGCCAACATTTAGGGTCACTATATACATATGTAGTAGTAGATCTAAAAAAAAAAAAAACGGAAAAATAGTAATCGTTGTGGTTTTTCTATCAATTCGCGATATGACCTGTTCTTTCTAACCGAGTGGAGGTCTTGGCCTTGGTTTGGCCCTTCCTTGGTTTTCCCCGGCGGGTATTGCGTCGAATACTTTCGGAGCTGAAGTGCTTTCATCCAAACGGACGACATGACCTAGCCAGCGTATCCGCCGTCTTTTAATTCGCTAAACTATGTCAATGTCAACGTATATCTCGTACACTTGATCGTTCCATCGAATGCGATATTCGCCGTGGCCAATGCGCAAAGGACCATAAATCTTTCGCAGAACTTTTCTCTGGAAAACTCGTAACGTCGACTCAACATATGTTGTCATTGTCCATGGCTCTGCATCGTATAGCAGGATGGGGATGATGAGTGACTTGTAGAATTTGACCTTCGTTCGTCGAGAAAGGGCTTTACTTCTCAATTACTTACTCAATCTAAAGTAGAATCTGTTGGCAAGAGTTAATTTGAGTTGGATTTCGAGACTGACATTATTTTTGTTTTTAATACTGGTTCCAGGATAGACGAAATTATCTACAACTTTGAAGTTATGACTGTAAACAGTGACGTTGGATCACAGCCACGAGTGCGACGACTGTTTGTTTGATGACATGAGATATTTCGTCTTTCCCTTGTTCACTACAAGGACGATAGAGTCATGTGGAGAAGTTCACGCAAGTGAGAAAGTTCTCCGCGCGCCATTTACTTGGGAGTGGTCAGAAACGATTATTTTACATATGTCTCAAGCAGCTCACGACTTCCGGTCTTAGACTAAGTATCCTCTAGGTAACCAAAGAACATCCGTTTGTAATCGAGCTAAAGTGAGAAGGCAAACCATTCATCGTCAGGGTGTTACGCTGGGTTGGGGCCCGCCACGAAAAAACGCCACCAATGAAAAGGAAGCAACAGCAACAGAAGAGAGACATGAAAAATGGATACGAATTTCAAAAAATTATAAAAATTCAATTTTTTCCTGGAGTTAGCTACTGAGAGACTATTTGGACGTCTGAAGTTCTGTCACTACTGCTGCCTCCGGGTTGATTTCTTCACTAAAACAAATGCTTTATGGGATAGTTATTAACTATGCCTTCCGCAAGTGCCTGGTGATTTATAGACAAAAGCAAATCTTAAGTGAATTTTCGATGTGATTGAGATGAGAGACTCTCTTTACTTTTACTATAGATATTGAATTAATTTCCGATCATTTCCGACTAAAAGGCCTTCGACCTCTCACGCACCCGTATTCCGCTACAAGATCTTAATCGATAATCTTAATTCGATCTCTTAAGCAAGCTTTTCGACTCCTCCATATTAAATAGTGTAAAATTTCGGTGCCCTTATCAAAAGTGAATGACATTAATGAGGCTTGGAAACAAGTGCAAATAAAAATCTTCGAGAACTCTTTCGGTGAGCTTTCAACTCCTTTGTTTCAATATAACGGGTGATTTTTTTGAGGTTAGGATTTTCATGCATTAGTGTTTGACAGATCACGTGGGATTTCAGACATGGTGTCAAAGAGAAAGATGCTCAGTATGCTTTGACATTTCATCATGAATAGACTTACTAACGAGCAACGCTTGCAAATCATTGAATTTTATTACCAAAATCAGTGTTCGGTTCGAAATGTGTTTCTCCCGCGTGTTTTGTTCAGCGATGAGGCTCATTTCTGGTTGAATGGCTACGTAAATAAGCAAAATTGCCGCATTTGGGGTGAAGAGCAACCAGAAGCCGTTCAAGAACTGCCCATGCATCCCGAAAAATGCACTGTTTGGTGTGGTTTGTACGCTGGTGGAATCATTGGACCGTATTTTTTCAAAGATGCTGTTGGACGCAACGTTACGGTGAATGGCGATCGCTATCGTTCGATGCTAACAAACTTTTTGTTGCCAAAAATGGAAGAACTGAACTTGGTTGACATGTGGTTTCAACAAGATGGCGCTACATGCCACACAGCTCGCGATTCTATGGCCATTTTGAGGGAAAACTTCGGACAACAATTCATCTCAAGAAATGGACCCGTAAGTTGGCCACCAAGATCATGCGATTTAACGCCTTTAGACTATTTTTTGTGGGGCTACGTCAAGTTTAAAGTCTACAGAAATAAGCCAGCAACTATTCCAGCTTTGGAAGACAACATTTCTGAAGAAATTCGGGCTATTCCGGCCGAAATGCTCGAAAAAGTTGCCCAAAATTGGACTTTCCGAATGGACCACCTAAGACGCAGCCGCGGTCAACATTTAAATGAAATTATCTTCAAAAAGTAAATGTCATGAACCAATCTAACGTTTCAAATAAAGAACCGATGAGATTTTGCAAATTTTATGCGTTTTTTTTTAAAAAAAAGTTATCAAGCTCTTAAAAAATCACCCTATAAAAGCAAAATTAGAAAGCATCTTTCAGTACACTGTAGTCTAAGTGAAAAATTTTAATCAAGGAATATATTTTCTCTCCCTAACCGATTACAAATGCAACTAAAATTTTATGTGCAGAAAAATATTGAAATATAAAAGCGAATGCCGAGTGCAGAGGAACAAATATAAAATGTCAGACTGTCATTGGGAGATGTTAATAAAAATTATTGAAGCAAATAAATGGCAAATAACAGTAAAGAGCTGCAAAGTACTCGTGCGGGAAGAACAAATACAAAAGGGAGCAGACGTAGGAGCTCGGCTGTCACATGGTTGTTGACGGTAAAAATGCACAAGGCAGCGCACAGTCAAAGGGAAGTGTTGTGAAAATGCGTAGGTGTGTTGGTGCGTGGCGCTTTGAATGTATTAGTAGTTATATGCAGCAGTTCGATTTGTCGCACAGACACTTATTTGCCCGTTTGCTTAAGTGTGTGTGTACGAGAGCATGAATCCTGCGTATCTTTGAAATTGACAACAAGCAAACGACTTGCCAGCAAACTGACAATTGTGGCAACAACAACAACAACAGCAAGGAGGCAGTATATGCCGAAGTGATAATAAAGGAATGCTTGAAGTGAAACAATAAATGCAAATCGACTGTTGTAAAAGTGCAAATAAATATGAATCTACAGTTGAGCGAGTTGAGATGCATGGCAGGAGGCTACCGTTAAAGGCATAAGCACTTAAATGCATTGAGGCATGCAACGGCATAGCAACAACTGCACACATACAAACTATCTTCGTACAAAATAATGCCTCAAGGCGCCGAAAACTATGCTCACTTCACTTGTTGTCTGTTGGCTCTGCTCACACCGCAGCCTCCCTGCCTCACCGTAGTTTATGTGCGTGTGTGTGGGTGTAGTGGTAGGCAGCTTATTGCTTACGCTAAATTTCGTCGAGACAACAAACAAGACAAACAACATTGGTGAGTGTAAAGTTTGAAAACAATACACACAATTGAAATACTGGCGCTGGCGCTGGTGTCGAGGATATTGAAAGGATGTGCGCGTTAACACAGTCTGATTTTAAGAGATAGCATTTAGTAGATGCATAAATGTCTCCACACAAATGCATACATATGCTAATTAGAGTGTGGTGTGTATGCGCAGCTACGCAATGGTTCTGTTTTGTAGTGTCGCCAGTAGTGGGAGCGCCTTTAAGTAGACCATGGTTGTGAGGGAGAGGCTTGGAGGCTTGGCGATACTGTCTGAAACTTACACTATTTTACAAAGTGTCGTTGCTAAAAGGAATTTGTTCATCTTACTTATTTGATCGGTAAATATTTCCAAGATTGTAGTCAGGTTCTCATAGGACAGCAGAATTTTATCCTTTCTGATCATGTTGAACAAATACAAATATTGGAAATATTGAAAAGAGTTTTGGCTGGAGACTCTATATGTTATTGTCAGTAATATTTCAGGTTTTGAATACTCTTAGCTTTGTCAAGCGCCATCTGTCGCGTATAATTTGAAAAAGGGAAACGATTTCCGATAATGTTGAACAATGAATGTCTTTCTCGGATCAAGTACAAATTTGCTACTTATCAATGAGACCAAAACTAGTTGTTGTTGTAACATGGCTTAATATTCTTCTAATATTTATTTGAAAGACTTTTCGACTTTTACTTAGTTCGGGCTTGATAGGTCGTAGAAATAATCCTTGACTGGTTTGGCCAACCTAGTATCCATAACAAAAATGTTTTGGTATCAATGCTTCGAGGAGTGATTGATATTCTACTGGTTTCAAGAGTTTACGAGTTCCAAAAAATCAATTTATTCCTCAAATACTCTAACACCTATACAATATTTTCCTAAATTTTCAAGTTGATCCGAGTAATAGTTTTGGAGATACAGCCTTGAGAACTTGTGCCTTCGTGACTAAAGGGTGTCGTCTTTAAGCGCGTTTTACTCGAAACTGTGTTTTTGAAGTCGGTTGGCACGATTTATCGAGAACTATTCAACCGATCTTCATGAAATTTTACACAGGTCTTTGAGATACAATCCTTGGATGACGGATTTTTTCCTATTACAATTAATTGAAAAAAATGTTGCGAAATTTCCATTTTTTTTTTAAATCGTCTAGCTAAAATCCAATTTTGAACTGTTTTTACTTCGTCCAAGTTCGAAGTAAAGGTTTGACCACGTATTTTTTCACTTTAGATGCTACTGTAAGAAGTTATTCTCCTTTTTTCCGAGGGGTCAACAGAAATGGCATCGCAATGGGCGAGATTAAAACATTTTTTACCAAAAATTTCAGAGTTTCTTTGTTAAAAATGTATGTTTGTAACAATAAAAAATTCTAATAAAATACTTAATTTTTTATTTAAAAACAAAAATTGTTGAAACAAGTTTGATTTTTACCCGAGGAAATTCCTTAAAGCGGTGTTATTAAAAATAATGCACTCAGAAATAATTGAGAGAGCAAATACTTACAATCTGAATACTTCGCAGTTCAGGACGTGTACCGTTTTTCTGGACTGTGTACATATGGAGGTTCCAAATAATGAAGGAATCTAAACATAGATTCAACAGAAGAAGTTATAATTGCTCTATATCGATAGAAAACCATATATATGAAGCACTTAAATATTTGTATAAAGGTTTTTAAGATAGTTCTTAGATAAAAAAAGACTAAAGAAATCTTTTTAAACATTTTACAAATCACTAATCACTCCTTAAGTACTATAAAGCGAGATAAGACCAAGAGGTACTAGAACCAAGACCTATAGATATTATAACATCACCTTTCTTTCTAGAAATCTGAAAGACAAAGATTGACAGCTTTGCAAAATCATCTCTGTTTCACAGATCTACGATCTCTCCGATTTAAACCGATTATCTCTTTGTATGAACTTGATGCAGCTCGACGACAAGTTATGGCCACCTTGAGGGACTATGACAGATGATTAGACTTGCTTGTGGTCAAGTTGAATTTCAGGTATGAAAAAGAAAGTCAATCACTTATTGTACAGATTTTCGAAGGACTCAGATTTTTCTTAATCGAAACTGGGGACATCGGGTGCTGACTCCATTTACATCAATTTTTCAGAGTCCGTACTGAAATTATAAGAAGAAAATATTTATAATATTGTAATGATCCATTATAGATATATTATACCGTTGTGGCACCATTTTCAATAAAATGTAATCGTGGATAAAATAGTTGCATCACTAACTCCCCTCGTTTCTTTTTCGTCACAAATCCGCCTGAGGTGTTTATCGACAGCAAGTAAGGGCCTCAAATTCAACGAAATGAGACTTTCAGCGAAAGGATTGCATAAGAGTTGAAGAGGAGAGAAGTGGAAGAATAACTCCATAAGAATATATACACACACTTTGCAGCATTTATCCACTCAATGGCAAAAATTCGCAAACGCATTTACGTTTATTGCATTTGTAAATTATTCGCACAAGGATATTAAATGCAAATTGTAAAATAGACGACGAGAGCGACAACTACAACTACAACTAAGCGCTCGTATTACGGCGAACAGACACATGCGAAGACAATAAAGCTGAGCACAGCTACAACAACAAAAACAACGAAACACTTCCGGGAAACAATAGCGCCCCAAAGAGAGAATTTGCTGAAAATGGTAAGAAGGGAGCGTACCGTTAGCTAAAGGATAGACTTTAAAGTCGAACTATGCTTCTTGTTGTTGTTGTTAGCGTGTTAGTGTAATACAAATGGGTGTGCAGTGTGAAAGACAACTAAAAAAGCATGCTGCATTGAAGGCGGTTAGCTGGTGCAATAACAATAACAACACGTATAACAGTCGCAGCAACAGCGAGCACAACAAAAACAACAATTGCAAGAGTTGTAATAAAATCAAATAGGGAGCGCGCTACACCACACACACACACAAACAACGCATGTTGGCATTATCGTTGACACTATATAACGACAATGTTGAAGTTGATGTTGTTTGTTGTTACTGTTCTTGGTTGTTATGCTTGCCGCCGCCGCATCGCCACTCGTGTTGCAGTTGCTTGCGTATCGATGAGCGCAACGTTGAAAGCTGCCTTGAAACGGATATATGCCAGAGACACTTGGCAAATTGTTGTTTGCAGTTATGGTTATGGTGTAAGGAGTGCTATAACAAAAGCAACAACAACACTGAGGCGGCATAACAAATGCAGTATTTAGTAGTTGGAGCAAAGTGTGGAATGACAATCGGTGCTGAACTTCAATAAATACACAACAAGTTATGCAAGGAAGTAACAGCAAAAGCAACAACAACGAAAACAACAAAAAACAGAAACATCGCCAACACTAACAACAAATTGTGATGAAACTATTATTTCAACGATATTGATAGAAGCAGCAACGGCAAGCTGGTTTGCTGGTTTGTCGGTGTTGACAGAATGAACAACTTGAAAAACAACAACAACAAAAAGATGCTGAAGTACGTGCTGTGGTTGGTGGTGTCATTGGCGCTTGTAGAGTTGGAGTGTGACTTTAGTGCATGCTTGAGAACAGTGGTGTAGTTGTTGCAGAAGTTTCATCAAATAACAGTTTTTATGGCAAAGCATGGTGATTTGATAATATGATTATATTGGGTAGTCAAAAATGTCTTTTCGTATTTTTAGTCAAATTTTAACTTATTTTTTTTTATATTTATGTCTTTATATTCCTAGTGAACTTTAATGAACCAAATATGCACCATTCTCGTCCACTACTTTTTGCCATTTTTTCGCCAGAGACATTATTCCATCAGTGTAAAACTTTTCTGGATTCTCGGCGAAAAACTGCGACAAGTAATTTTCACAGGCTTCTCTTGATGCCCACTTTGCTGCATTAAGTGAGTTCTGGATTGACCGAAGCAAATGGTAGTCCGATGGTGCAAGATCAAGGCTATGTGGTGGATGCCACAGCATCTCCCAGTTTTTGCCGAGTCATCAAAGATGTGTGTGGTCTAGTGTTGTCCTGATGGAAGACGAAGCCTTTTCTGTTGACCAGTTCTGCCCGTTTTTTCGATTGCTGGCTTCAATTTTATCAGTTGTTGACAGTGAAATGTAGAATCAATCATTCGATCTGGCTGGAGCACCTCATAGTGGATGATTCCTTTCCAATCCCACCAACCACTCAGCATAACCTTCGAGGTGTCAATCCTGGGGTTGCGACCATTTGGTTGAGCTTCACTACACTTTGACCATGATTTTTTTCATACATATTGTCGTATTTGAGCCACTTTTTATCTCCTGTTACCATTCGCTTAAGAAATGGTTCGATTTCATTTCGCAAAGAATCGCAGATGTTAATTCGATCCGTTTGATGATGAATGTTAAGTTCCTTAGCGATGTAATGTCTGCTTATGTGACCGTCTGGGTCAATATTTTCCATAATTTCAACAACTTTTTGAAGCTAAAAATCTCACCTTTCTAACACTATGTGGTATATACGAAAATTCTTTTTTGACTACCCAATATTACACTTCGTTACTCAAAACACAAGCACACTGTGAGAGGTGAATTGTCATGCTTGTGACAAGTGCGGCACACCGTAAGACTGGAGCCTTGAAAATGTTCGAAACGCCCACAACTTACAGCCAACTATGCGCACTTGCCCTCTAACTGCAGCAAAAGACCTGAGGGCATACCGAAAAACATTTGCAATTTCTTATAGTCCCGCTTAGACAATACGCATGCAAATATGCAAATAAATACATAGATGTGTATGTATCCCCAATGGTGGAAATCCGCTGGCATTGTTGTTGTACTAGCATGCAACAAACGTAGTACGTACATATATACTTCAATATACATATATATGTATGTGTGTAGTGTATGCATTTGTGTGCATTGCAACTTAGCACTCGTTTACTCCTTTAGTTTCATGAGCATTCCCATTTGCTGTGTTGCAAATTGCAAATGTGCAAATTCAAGTGTAAATTCAAATTCAAATTTGAATTCAAATGTAAACTGACATTGTGTTGGAATTTTGTCAAATTATTCACAAGTTTTCCACTTACAATACATGCACATTCGCACATATTCAAGCAGAGTTCGCAATTTGAACTGGCGTCAATGACTTGCCACACCGTTATGGTGAGTGTCACAGTGTTGTGGTGCAAAGGGGAAGTTGATTTTTTGTTTCGCATAGAAAGAGGAGCACAAGAAATGATTATGATTTCAAATCGGAAAAAACTACTCATATTTGAAAAAATTTCTTTGTGCTTTTGAGTGAAAATCTTTCGTGATTTTGGATGTTAATTGGGAGAATTATCGTATTTTTTGCTACGTGAAAGTTGTGTAACAGAGATCACGTTCTATTGTTTTAAATAAAAAAAACACGTCTTTTGGTAAAATATTTATAATATAATTCGATATTTTAAGCCTTTAAAAATAACATACTAAAATTTCATATCGGTATCTTTTTGGTTTATATAAATTCACAGGTTAGCCGCTCAGTTCAATCAGCCTAAACAGTTCGTTTTCAAACGCGTTTTACTCGAAGTAGCATTTTTCGAATTTGCTATAGTCAAAATTATAAAAAAATGATCCGCTATCATGGAAATATCTCTGGCTGTTCTGAATATAATTCTATATACAATGACTTATGGTTTTGTTTTGATCTGATTTGGGGTAAAATTTAAGGTTTTCGATCGATATATTAAGACGTCATTATTATATTTCCTTAATTGACAATTACGGTCATTATTTGAACGGATTGTGAACCTTTTTTGTTGAGAATGTGTAATTTTTGAAATTTTCCTACTTGACAGTTTGATATCCATTTTAAGGGGAAAATTTTTTAAGAAAATTTTGTCTAAATTTACTAAAAATAATTAAATTATCTTTTTTGCAGGAAAAATAAAAAGAGAATTAAAAATTTGTAATTGCTGCAGTTTTATTTATTGACAATTAAAATCTTTATTTAAGGAAAAATTAATAATATTCTGAATTATAGTTTCTTCCACGAGCTGTCATGAATGGTTTGATTGGTTCGACTACTTTAATGACAATATTAATACACAATTAATTACTTTTTTAGTAAACTGATTTTTAAAATATAATATATAGGCTTTTAATTGAAAGCTAATTAGAGCATAATTAGGCTTTCACTAAGCTTTGATTTAGAAACAAATTAACGACTAAATAGCCATAATAAATAAATTCTCATATTTAACCCATTAATTAAAAGCATTTAGTCGACTAAGCTGAGGCTTAAAACTATAATTTCTACAATTTACAACTAAACAGACAAATCAACCATCAAATAAGTACATTTTTAAACAGTTAGCGAGTTTAAAAAATATATATATATTTAAAAAATAATGAATTGCCCACCACTGACACTTCAAAGTAAATACCTAAAAGCACGTGTATCAAACTGTAAATCAATTCAACTAAAAGTTTCAAACGTGAAAAAACTGAAACAACAACAACTAAGCAGAATACTGTTAGAGTTAAACAAAAAACACTTTTAAACGTGTTGGACGTGCAAATGAAATTGTACTAAATTAATAGATCACCACAGCATGGACAGACGCCAGGATGCAAGCGAGCACAAAGCAATGCACAAACACATACACATGTGCTTAAGCTTTTAATATACAAACTAATACAGCCAAACAAATGAATAAAGTGCTGAACGAGCCGTCAGCTGAATGGACAGACAGACAAGTGGGAATAATCGCGACCACAACACGTGTGCAGTCAGCCCGAATATACACATGTAACTACAGATGTTGAGAACATACATTCACTCATATACACATGCATAAGTATATATACATACACATATATATAAATACATGTGAAAGGCTATAGCGCAGCTGTTACGCGAATCTATGCAGCGTAAGCTTTGAACAAACTCGTCTATTACTAATACATGGAAATAGTTTATTGCTAGCGCGCTTAACTTATTGGCAGAAACGTGTTGGCGTACAACAACAACAACACAGAAAACAACTATAGCAGACAGGAAATAGCATCAACGGTAAACAAAATTGTAACTGAGTTATTTAGTTTGTTCCAAACAAAAGAGAATTGCGAAAAAAATGTTGCTGTGCTGCAGAACTATAGACATATACATATGTATACATGCAAACGTACTACTACATATATAGGGATATATAAAAAATGCAAGAAAGGTGTGAGTACTTTAGGGAGGTGATCGTAAACAAAAAATGTAGTAAGACTTATACTGATAAATAGATTTTAATGTTAACAACGCTTGACAAGCTAACGGAATTAGGTTTTTAAGTGAAAAAAAGAAAAAAAAAGAGGGACATATAAGGGGTTAGATGGGTTACGGGTTCCAAAAAATCGATTTTTTTTAGTGTCGTATTAAATTCTACAACACCTTGAGAATATTGTTCTAAATTTTCAAGTTAATCCGAATAATATTGGGTAGTCGAAAAAGTATTTTCGTATTTCTAATCAAACTTCGACTTATTTTTCTTTATATTTATAATAATAAATAAATAAAGATATATGTACCATTTTGGTCGACCACTTTTGCCAAATGCAATGACATCTACTGACAAAATACGAAAAGACTTTTTCGACTACCCAATATTTTAGATCAAAGTGAGCTCAAATGGTGCCTCCTACATTCAAACCATCCAAAAAACTCTATTTTTGTCAGCAGTAACATACTTAAGTCTGTGGATTTCGTTTTCTCTTATTCGCTTTGAAATCGGAAACTGTGCAACTGACTGTACAACCAGGCCCAGAAATGCCGGTAAAATAATTTAAACACAAAATTTTGGTTATTAGTTTTTACGCTATTATATAAAAGATCTTCCACAGCAAATATATTTATCGACAAAAATGGGTTAAAAAAATCATGGAAAAGCTCGCTGCGTGTTATTTGACCTCGTATGCAGATTATTGTGTTCTATTTTTGGCATACACACTACACTTTTTGAGCACATTGCACCATCATTTATCAAATTACAAAGCATTGCTAAAGTGTCACTGCTCTCTTTATCGCATTTCACGCGTCACAAAGAGATATACTACTTACAAACTACATACATATGTATGTATATTGCTTGCTGTTTTATTTATATTTATATTTTTGTGTAACATCTTAACAGCTTTTTGTGTGTGATATCAAGTGATGTATCAATTTATTTTATGCTCAGCAACTGCTTTGAATCAACGACAAGCGCTATTTTTAGGATAAAAGAATGCTTGAAAAGTTACCTTGATTCTTTATAAATATCTTTGTACTTTTCACTCTGCCAAATGAGCCTGTCACCTCAATTTCGCCGCTGAAGTCATTGTGACATGCCTTTTGACAGCCCAAAGTAAAAATAAACGCATTCAAGGCAAGTAGTCTTTGTGTATGTATATGCATGCAAGATTATATTCGAGGCCAATGAAATAAGTAACAAGCATTAAGATTTTAATTTAAAATGCAAATTCTTTAGAAAATATGGCAGGTGAATGTTGTATGGTGTTCAGCTGTGTTGGTGAGCGTGCAGACAGTGAGCTGTATGAAAGTTGAAATGAGTTTGAGAATGCAGTCAGGAAAATTGGAGATATTTTAGTATATTAAAAATTATGTTAAAGTCAACGGTTTCGGATGAAAGAGCCACTCTCATTGACATATTTTTAAATAAATGCTTTAGCTTACTAATCTGGTTAACTTATATAACGAGTAGTCGCACATAGTCATCTTGTCATCATTATCCAAATCAACTACAAAAGCTGGCAAGTTTTCCCTGGCCAAAAAGCATATACTTAGTACATTTTAAAATTTCTTACTATTACAATTTTCCACAAAAATTTCTACCCTGAATATTTTGCAGCCAAAAAATGCTAGTACTTCTTAAAAAAAAAATACTGCAGCATCATTTATCTTGCATACAATGGATTTCTTACGCATTCAAGCTATTTTTTGCCACACTTAATTTTATTTACATATCCTTGTAGAAAAGAATAGTGTATACACGTGATATGCCAAAAACCCGCAGTTGCATGCAAATCCAAAATTCTGTATGCATATACATATATATGGTGTAGCATACCGTAAGGCGCTTAGATTTTTTGCTTAGACGCTCGTTGTTGCATCATCATCAGCGGTAGCAGCAAACAAGTTGAAGTATACACATCATCTGTTTGGTCATCATTAGAAAATAACATCAAAAAGGATATGGGTAGTCAGCGCATTGTAAAGAAAAAATAACAATAAAAACACTGCACGAAAACATGAAAAATAAGCAAGGAACCTTGAAAGCAAGCCAACATTATAATATTGCTAACCCAAGCTCATGAAAAAGGAATTGAAAGTATATTTACCAAGGCTGCTTAGAAGAATGTAACATTTGGTTGGCTGATTTGGCTGAATGGCTGTTCGAAAACGTTTGCGTGTTGCAGCAAATGACATGACAGCCAAAAGACGTGCTGCAAATGATATATTTGTATTGCTGTACTCTAGCATGCGTGGTCGAGCGCCTGGATGTATGCTACAGTTTTTGAAAAGAAAGTGTATTAAGCTGTTAAGGTTCGAGTTTTTGCAGTCTAAAAGTAGTTAGTTATTAGTTAGAAGTAATATACAGTTCATAACAAACTAGTAATGAACTGGTAGCAAGGTAACTAGTTGCAAATTCCATGATTTTAGTTTTTTTATGGTAAATCGCTATAGTTTCGGTAGCACTAATTGATTACTTGCTACAAAAAGTTGCCAATAGCTAAAGATTTGGAAAGCGATCTGTGGTTTTCTTTCGCTTTACAACACCTATGTCAGTCTGAATTGAAATGTCAATGGATGGATTGTTCTGAAGTTTTGACCGAAGTTACTGAAAGTTGGTATTGAATTTGCAAACAAATCATGGTATTGCATAAAATCCTTTCTAATTAAATGGTTTTTAATTTTCAAGTGTTTAAAAAACATACTAGTCCTTTTCGAACTAGTTTCGAACCAGTTTTTTCAAATATGTTTAAATTATTGTTAAAACTCTTTTTAAATGAATGTTTCTTATTTTTAATGTTTTCAAAAAAAAAATTAGTCCATTTTGAACTAGTTGCCAACTAGTTTGTTTCAAATCCGACAGATATAAATCTTTGACTATGTGTATTGAAGTGACATACAATTAGATGAGATTTTGTAAATAAAGTCAAGTATCTGTGTACTCACTTGATCATGAATTTAAAATTGACATGTACTTACGATTATTTTACTGGTTCAAGTGCAAGCACATTAATTTTGTTTTGCATTTACATCTGCTTTTTATTGTCATCGGATTTTCCATCTCTTTCGCTATTAGCATACACATACAAGCCGATGATCAATCAGTTTTTTCGCCAGCCTACATCCACACTTTCCATATACTTGCATTTTTCGCTGCTTCCTCTCACACTCTCCTCCTCATCCCATTCGATTCATTAAAATGCGCACTTTCTTGCCTCCACATCACTTCTACAAATGACTACAAACGACTTTTTTTGCTGTTTTCATTTCTTTATTTTTCCATTTTTTATTTGCAAAACGCTCTTCATTTTTGTTTTGCATATTTTATGATTTATTTCCGAGTCAAGTTATTCATAGAAAAATCTACAGCAAATATTTTTCAGCACTTGTTTGCTTTCCATGCAATTTCATATGACTTAACTTTCATTTGTAAGCAAATTTGCGTATATGAATTGTGGCCTTGCTTGTCCTGCGGTCATTGCAAGATCCTCGACAGTGCTCTTTCTGCACCCGCTTATTGCCCGCAATGGGATTCTGCTGCTTATTGTAGTGCTGTTTGCCCGCTTAAGCAACAGCTCAAGGCTTTGCGTAGTTACTTTCTATTTTTATTTTCCATATACTATAAACTTTTTTCGTTTATTTATATTTACTTACTTCGGCCGTTCTCTTTGCATCAGCCCAGCAATGCTCAACTTGACTCGGCTTCGAGCAGCCTTCAAGTGCTGGTTGCTAAGACGATTTTACAATTCAAATTAATATTTTCAGTTGACCTACTTTTAAAATCTGCTTTATCTCCTTGAATGTATTTAGATTTAAGTTTTTTGTTTTATTTTTTTGTTTTTGTGTGTTGCTACAGCTGCAGATAGTCTATAGTTGTTTCGATAGTTTACTTGTGAAATCCTATTTGGATTATGAATATGTAGAGAATAAGTGAAATAAATTAATATTTCCAAGTATCAGCAAAGTTTGTGGATTTCGAAAGTGAAAGCTTGTTAATCCAAAGTTGGAAAATACTTAAAAATATTGTGAAAAGTAAATGGCTTACAGGGAAATTGCATAAAAGCGCGAAGGCAAATATTTACTTCGAGCAATAAATGGTAGAGATCTACGTTATTGCTAAGGGAATCTATAATATTTTTAATATACCAATCGATTTTGGTATATGTCTTTGATAAGATAAAAATTCTGCGCCTACATGTAGGCAACATTTTTTGCATTTTTTACCTAAGCTGTCAACCCAGTGGTTGTAGGTTTGTTAATCAAAATTTCCGTCTACAGAATGGATTTTTGAATACAGCGAATCTATTTTAAATTACCAAGCGAATTTGGTATATGTCTTCGATGAGATAAGAGTTCGGCGCCTACATGTAGGCAAAAATTTGCAGTTTTCTTGCACTATAAAACGTTGCCTACATTTATGATGTTTTAGAAAGTTATTTGAATGAATATAGTTAAACGATTTTGTGGTTCTAAGTAATTACCGAAGCTGTGAGGCTAGTGAAAGTTAATGAATGAAGATTGTTAGTCAAAATTTTCCTGAGAAGAATATTTTTTCCAAAGAAATGAAATAAATTTCATACAGATCATAGAATGCTTCGTGGAGCGCAGTATATCTTGAAAGGTCGGCATGTCGCTAATATAGAATTACATCTACTAAAAAAGGATACATAATTCAATACTTGAATTCAGTCCAACTGTGTTAGTGTAGAGCTCACGTGTAAAACGACTTGATGTTTCTAATTGGCGTCAAATCACTCGTGAGATTGAATATGGGTCTTTTTCAAGTGGAAATTGCAACTAATGAAAAACAAAGATAAGGAAGAAAATAAGCGAATGCGTTCGATTACGTGTACTTAACATGACGCTGATAAGCGCGCGGAAGTATTACAAAAGCATTGAGAGATAAACAACAAGCCGAAGGACGTGCGGATGTGGCATGCCGCATAAGCAGCGCAAAAGTAAAACTCAATGCATTTTTCTGCACGTTTTGCGCTTTTTGGGTCATTGATAAGTGTATTCGAATTTCGAAATAACAAGCAATTTGCATGCATTGGCAACAGTAAACGAGCAAGCGAGGCTGAGTAGCGATGAGATAAGTGTGGCGTAGGAAGCGGGTTTAAATGCGTGCGCGCGGGCCAAGCGACAGCGCATTAAAAGCGTGTTATGTTGCACATAGTGGTGGCGGTGATTGCCAGTATGCGCGGTCGGGTTGCCTAGTAAGCACACTTTAAGGCGCATCAACAGTGTGAATGCATACAAAAGCCTTAGCGCTTGTACAGTAATACACACATACACAAACATGCTATTGTGATGCACACTTGCATTAGAATGCAACAAATTGTGCGTCGTCTTTGAGCTTTGCGCGTTTGCATTATAGGACAACTTCGCATGTGTGAGCGCGCTTGCCCATACACATACATACAGTGGCGTGCAATTTCATTTTATCTATTACAAAGTAATATTGGCAGCGTTGCAGAATTCCATAGCCGCTAACTCTGCTGACTCTGCTGCCTTGCTCCGGCACCGCGCAGCCACCTGCTGGCAGCCGAAAACCAGCATAAAAGCACAAAAGTATGCAACATGCACTCCAGCGCGCGCACAGCTCGAATGGTGCTCGTTTATTTGATGCCACTTTGAGTGGAGTGCGCTGGAAAACGGACATGTGAGCGGTACGTGTGTGTGTAACTGTACGCTTTGGTGTCCTTTGGCCTGCTTATTTGTTCGCTTAAAGGATAAGTGCCAGTTAATGGTATTAAATTTCATGCGTGGCTTCCGCACGACTGCAAAAACAGCAATAATGTCAATAAAAATATATATGCAACATGTGCACAAATATCCGTATGTGTGTATGGGTGCGCGCATCCGTGCACCCGCTACTTTGCATTCTTGCATTTGCTATTATTATTATCAGCTAACAGGCAGCCAGGCAATGCCTGCTTACCGTTCCATGTTCCCAATGTTGTTGTTGTGCTTATTGCTTTTGTTGCGCACACTCGTCCTGCCGTTGCACTTGACATGAGACATCAAAGCTGCTTTTTTGCATGTAATTTGCATGCGCGCTCCTTTCGCACTTGTCCGCTGCCACTCGACTCCATTTGCCTGCTCATTTAATGGTGATTGCATGATGTTTAACGTTGATCCTGCCGGCTGCTTGTTGTGCGTCCTCTTACAATGTTCGTAAATACTTTTTAAACCACTTTGAGGCTTGTAGTGCGTCCTTTTCGACGTCTGCGCGTCCTCATTCGCCGCCACTTGTGAGAAGATGTAGTTATTTTAATAAAACCTAATTGCACGGGCATGCCGGGATTTGCATTAATGCAACCAAATTGCATACTTAAGAAGGATACCAAAAAAAAAATAAGAGGAATGCCAATATTGCCCCAAAAAATGTGGCCAAATATTTTTTTTTTATTTTTTTTTGTAATTTTCGAAAGCATGCTTAAGTTAATAGTTGCTTAGTTTAAAGAGGATAACAGATGATAGAAACTGGCTGGTTTCTATTTGGATTACCCAGTACTAAAAAGCTTAATCGTAAGCATTATCTAAGCTTTATTATAAGCTTTTTCCAAGCTTTCCAGGAAGCCTTTTTTAAGATTTTAATGGTAAGAAGAGTTTAGTTAAGTTTAAACGCTCTTATGGCTCAATCAGACCTTCTCTAAGGACATATAATAAAACCTTTACAGGTTTGTTTAGAACTGACTTCATTTTACTTAAGCTCGTTACTTCAAAAACTATATTGGTTCTCATCATTTTAATTTTATTGTACAAAACCATCATAATCGAAAAGCTCGTTATATTTTTTAATGGAAAACTTGAGACTAAAACTTGGTTGAATTATAGACCGCCATATAGGAAGTACTACTTAAGTGGCCAACTCTGAGATGGTGGTTCACTATCACCAATTCACACTATCACATATTCAATAACTGACTAGGTTGATAGAGCTTTCTTCCAAATTTTAAATCAGCAGCCCTTAAATATAAACAACTTAAAGAATCAAATTATTTCTTTCACAAATAGACTGCGAAATCCCAAAATAACTCAATTATGCGCAGGCCCCTAAAGGTGTGCTACGTTTTTAAAGCAATCGACACTTCAGCACACCAACTGCAAAGGAGCCTACTTTGAAATAAATTTTTATTTCCATTTGGCACAAATTCTTTTGCGCATAGAAATTTTGAAAATAAACTAGAGCAACTATTTGAAGAGGAATTATCAAAAAACTGTGGCAAAGTATAAATTAGATTTCCATGTAATGCCAAAGAACTCAAAAACTCGACTAACTAAATAAAATGATGTCAAAACTAAGTATCAACAGCAGCAGCCGAAGTAACAGTAGAAATGCGACTGTTAGAAACAAATAACTTTGAGAGTAAATGCGTACTGCGGGGAGTGGAGGGTGTGGGTGTTGCAAAGTGATGATGACTGTGGGTGCGTAGAGCAAAATGGAGGAGGCGAAGATAATACAGCTGTACTGGAATGTAGTAAATAAATATATTTTTGACTTGTATGTATGCGTGTGTATGTGAGTGTGTGCGTTTTTGTGCGTGCTACAGCGCTTCGCTATTACTAGATAGTTGCAAATTCAAATTTAAAGTTCGACTTTGTTGAACTTTCCTAAGTGACAGTGCGAGCAGATGTGCTCGGGGTATTCGAAATGTCGAAGACAAGACGCCCAGCAACACATGCTACAGCGCGCTTAAAATCCAAATATGCACTTACACACACTTATGCCCCTGCAACTGTACATGCACACATATACATACGTCCAAGCTTGCATGTCAATTTTAAAAGCATCTGTTAGGGAATTTCCAAAGGGTATTTGCCACAACTACTCAAGCACTGTGTTCTGAGCGAGCGTTTGGGCGCTGTTGCTCGTGTTGCTGTTACTGCTGCTGTTGTTGTGGGTGGCAAAATAGTAAGGCAGAAGTTTTTCAAAACTATTTTGACAATTTGCTTTCGAGTTGCTAATGCTGGCATGTTGCACGCTCAAGTGCACGCTTGCAGTGAATCAGCTCGAGGAGTAAGTGAGAAAGAGGAAAACCCTGAGGATTTTTGGATATACAAATATATCTTATTATGTTATATGTAAATAAATATGTAGGTATGGTATATACATATGTGCAAAATTATTTCTTAAATACTCCGAATTTATTAAAAAGTGACTTCAAATATTTAGTAAAATCATAAAATAGCTATCGTTATGACTCATTATATACATTATTTAAGTAAATAAACCAAACTACAGTAAAACCTCCTTGCAACCATACTTGCTAAATTGAAGTACGAAATATATCGAAATTAATGTTAAGCACATTAAAACATGAATGCTCTGAATTTAAAACTTAGTTAAAAAAAATTATACTAATCCCGAAATTTCGGGATTTGAAAAGCGTAACGGAATTCGCTAATTACATTCTTTAAGTTCGAAAACTAATTTAAACCAATTTTTACTAATCCCGAAATTTCGGGATTTTGAAATGCAGGAGCCGGGTTCGGTAAACATTTTCTTTGAATTCAAAACTTAATTTATGTATTAGCAATTTTACTGATCCCGAAATTTCGGGATTTTAAAAAGCAGTAACGGGAATCGGTAATACCTTCTGCGAACTCAAAACTGAATTTATAAACAATTTTACTACTCCCGAAATTTCGGGATTTTGAAAAGCAGTAGCGGGATTCGGTAATCGCCTTCTTTGAATTAAAATCTTGATTTATAAACAATTTGACTAATTCGGAAATTTCGGTACTTTGAAAAGAATTAACGGGAGCTAATAATTGAGCACTTTTCGCTAGTATAACAATAAATAATCCGACAACCTAGAAGAGGGAAGATTAAACTTCATTATATATAAAATTTAGTTTTTAGATAATCCCGAAATCTTCAAATAAATTTTCGTGATCCTGAATTTGATCTTTAAAAAATTTACTGATTTCATCCGCTGCAGTTTTGCTTTAATATTGAAAGTTTTTGTGAAGTGACAACTCCTTCCAAAAATAATATACAAAACATATTTTTAAAAAATTCAACAAATGTAATATGTTGAGGGTATGAATGCTCTCTCTAAAAGTTTCCAACATATAAATACTATATGGACGTAGCATTTATTTTTGTGCTGCCTATTTAAGAAAAACTGCAATAAAGCTTGAATTTCATACGCCTCGCTGAGTCCGCACACACATACAGATTTCAACATGCCAACTAACACCTAAAGCTGCTGCTAATACCCAACGCTGTCGGCATCATAAAACAAATGACATTTTATTTGATTGCCATGGTGATATGTGACACTATACTACATAAGAGAGAGAGAGAGAGAGAGAGAGGGAGTAGTTTTTGTTGCTATTATACGCATAAAAAGCACATATGCAAATATATTTTTACATAAAGTTGTGACTTTTTGCCTGAAATTTATTACACGCACTTTGCAGGTACTCAACTTCATATACGCACACTTAAGCAATTTTTTAGTATAATCTGTCTTTGAGTGCGCACCTCTTGGGATGTCACTTGCGTAGAAGAGCGTGTAAAATGCATAAAAGATGTGAAATATCAGCATTTGTACATTACGACATTTTTATTGGAGTATTTTGGCTATGGCTTGAAAAGTGAATTTTGTGGTTTGAGCTCGAAAATAGCAGAGATAGTAAAGTAAAATGCTGTAAATACCGGTTATAAAATATTCTGTGGATAAAATATAGTTTACTGTGGCTAAACAGCGGATGTGTATACTGGATGAAGCATATGGACCGAACTAGAGATCCATGTTTTGAGCTATAGACTAAGTCATTGGAATTTATGGTGTGCCGTTGGAGTAAAAGTTACTTGGAACGTTTTTAACTTGTCTAGAAATATACAAATATTTTCATCGAAAAATTTCAAACTTAACTTTCTGAGAGAAATATTGTATTTTATTTTCGGCACACTTTGTGATAGCGATACTTTTGTCTCATCACAAGTCGTCATTGATGGTTACGTAATCAACGGCATCATCTTAGAAGAAATATGGACCACCGGTCCACAGACCACAACGAACCGTTGCCATTTTTGGATGAAATGAATCTCTTCAAGTTGCTCTTCGTCCCAAATGTGGCTTGTTAACATACTCATTGAACCTCATCACTGAACAAAATTTGGCTTGAAAACGTTGGATCTTCTTGGAACATTTCAGGAGCCCATACAGCGAAGGGATGTTGCTTGGGAAGGTCGAGCGGCTTCAGTTCGTGGACAAGCTGTAGTTTGTATGCTAGTCGTTAGTCTTTCCATGATGAAATATCAAACAATACTGAACAGAAGTAACATGACAGCTTGACATAACTCACGCGTGATCTGTCAACAAAAGCCTATTGAAAAAAGTGCCTATACTTGGATCACCCGCTATAGTAAAAGTCTGGGCTGATATTTATAATTTTCTTGAAATGTTGGCAACGTATACCATATATGTATATATTGTTGAAAATCGTGTTTCCAGACTACAGTTATTTCATAAATAATTTTAATTTTTGGGGAAAAATTATCTCCTGAATTCTTCGAAACTTCAAAGGCGCCTATTGCTCTATGCCCGAAATTTGCTTTAAAGATACCAAAAATTTAGAAAAAAAATTTATAATTACTAGTGTAGTTCATTTCTGTGAACCCCACCACTTATGTCAGCTTACTATACTCATTTTGAGGTAATTAATAAAAGAAAACTTTATGCTTCTCACATAGAAATAAACTTAATCGTTTGGAAAACCATTCTGAACATAAGTAGGATAAAGCTACAGCTACAGCAATGAGTTGATCGCATGTTTAGGCTTCCAAAATTGCTGGGGAAACATGGCTACCAAATTAATTAAGCATGTCCCTGCTTAAGTATAATTTTTTGTGGAAAAAAGCAAAATCAAAAGAGAGCAGAAAATCCTTTAAATTAAACTTTTCTCTGCACATATGCACACATGACAATGAAAAGCGAAATAAACAAAAACAACATGAATAAAAAAAATATTTGTGCGAAATCAAAACCGGAAACCATGGCTAATAGCTTGGCAGGAGCAAAATAATAGCGAACGTAAAACAACAGCAAAACAAATAATGACCAATAGAGGAAACATAAGAGGCAGTAAGAGCGGTTGATGAAAAGACAAAAGTGCACGGAATTAAAATATATATGCATGGGCATATAAAGCACAGACGAGGGCCAACATAAATACTTGGCTTAAATGTGAAAGGACAATATAATTTGTTATACTGATTTACGATACCAGAAATGAGAGCAAAAAAGCGACAAACGAGGATTTGAGAGAAGAAATAGTGGCTGCTGCAGGAGATGAGTAGCTGTGGCGATTGCAAAAATAAACATAAACAAAAAAGAAAGAAAAAGAAAAAAAAATAATGGACCAAGCAAGCCTTATACATGTCTATATGGGTCTAACACCTACCGCCTTAGTGCCACAGTGCGCGACAGCGAAAGTTGAAAGCCATGCATGCAAAGCAAGGCAGTAGACCAGCAAATAAGTATCCTAGTAAAAGCCAACTATAAATATATGCATGCCGTTGATAGTGTGTGCGGAGCGGTGCTTACAGTGGATGGACCCAGGCAGGCTTGCAGACAAATACAAACCGGCAGGAAACAACTCGGCATAATAAAATATGGGCACAGGACCTATAAACTATGGGGCAAACGTGTCGCCATGAAATATACTGGCACATAACACAGTTTTCTCACTTAAACACACACACGGCCACACATGTCTATATTTTTGCTACACATGTAAACTACATATGCACTGTGCAAATATATGTAAATAAATGCGTTTTAAGGACACTCGTAGGGACAGAGCAAGCGCTGATTTCATGTGCTTGTGTGGAGTATGTCAGCTTCTTAGTTTAAAGCGAGCATGTGTGTGTGCGATTACCACGAAAAAGGTTACGCATAAACTGACCATGAAAGTTCAATTGTTGTTGCTGTTGTTGCTTTAAGTAGACTGCACATAACTATAGTGCTGGCTATTCATTTCATTAGTCCTTACTGGTTGCCTGTTATTTGTCTGTCTTTGTTCTTGTTGAACGATTTTTCCCCACAATTTGCATGCTCGGATTTTTCTCTGAGTGTGTGAGTGTATGTGTTGGGTTTAAATACGCTAGTTTATGTGTGTGTTTGGGTGAGTGCATTCGGTTGTGTCAAGCGTTCTGGTGTAAAAGTGCTAGCAAAGCACTTCCGTTTCCGGTCAAAACACATAGCGAGCACAAAGGCACTCAACGCGTGCATGTTGAGCTGAGATGAACGGAAAAATTACAAAAAAGAAAATATGAATAGTAGATGAACAAGAACCAAAAAAGATAATCTGGAGTAACGCTGGTTTGAAACTGATTTTAGACCAACAGTCTCTAAGGCAAAATTGTTCATAATGATCCGTAGAGCATTTTCCAAATTTCCGCTTTTTTGGGCTCTCTGTAAATCAACCAGCTTAAATCTATGTACTTGACAAGGTTCTTTAATTTAATTAGTCGTATACAGAAACTTTGGTTCGCGATTTAAATGTGGGAGACAAGAGCTAGTTTATTTCGCTTGGAAGCCTAACCCTTTCGATGTCATATCAAAAGTTCAGAGGTTTATAGAGAAATCCGCGGACCCACAAACTTCTACTACTGCCAGCGTAAGTCTTACAAAAAGACCTATCAAAGGTGTATAAAAGGAGAAAACAATCTTTACCTTATTACATACAGTACACCGTGAAGCTCTGCCGCAAACGGTCGTCAACTCATATCTCAAACACCCCATAGACACACTAGATACACTAGTTAGGACTGTGAGAAAAAGGAACTACCTATTCCGACCATTTTGCATAGCAAACATTTGGTAAGTTTTTTTGCTTCAAAAGTATCCCAAACAACAGTAGGCGCTTAAAGCATAGACACCTCTAGCGCTACAAGGGTTCTTGCATACCTTGGTAAGCAGAGTACATATGTCAGATGGCTAGTCGGCTTGCTGGCAGCGCTTTGTTAAGCTGTCGGTGACAGGATTTCCACACATTATGCTATTAACGTAAATTTTTCCCAAGTTGGCGCTGTCGCCAATAGCAACTAAGCCGTGTCTCCTCCTTGACGCTGGCTGGCAACGTAACAATAGCGCTGCTCACATACATATATATACTTATAAAATAGTATATTGTTTAGTAAGTGACTTGCAGTAGGTGACAAGTCCCGCTGTTGCTCCTTTCGGCAACTCTGCATGCGGTACAAACGAGCCTGTCTGTGCTCCTCTCGGCCTTTTAAGCAACTGAGCAGTCGCCAGCTGCTGCTCAGACTCACGGGCAGTTGAGCAGGCTCCTAAGTATTTACGCTACAAATTTGTCTGCTTTTGTTTGAGCGCTTGTATGGCCCATTTGTTTCTGCAGCTGCTTCTCTTTTTCGTTTACCCGCCGCAGCGTTGCAATGAATGCTTCGTTAGTTAGCTTTGGAAGACAAAAGCTGTCGGGAAGCAAAAAGTGGATTTGCGGCGAGTGAGGTAATGGTGCTTGAATTCTTAGATTTTGGTGAGTATATGTGTAAGAACCGTTATATAACAGGATTGTAGATGAAAATCGCTAGGGTTGCCATAAGTGTGAAAGTCATTACAATGTACGTTTAATTCCACCTTAGGTGGAGTTACGTTTATGGCATATTTGTGGCTTGGTGTTAGCTCAAGGATTAACAATATTATTTTTAGTCAGAGATTACATTAATATTAAAAATTAATCAAATATATAATAAGTTACAGTGCAGTAATTTTGTAACAAAAAATAATATTTTCTTTGGAATAACACTGACACAAGTTACGAGTTTTGGCAATTAAGTAATGAGACTGATTTCATTGCCGCGCTTATGGTAAACCTGTGACATTGAAATTCCCTTTTTCTGTAACTTTTCTTTTCCCCAAAACAAAATCGGTGGTCAAAGGAACCCTTTTTGAGTCGATTACGGACATCCAGGCGGCCGTGACGAGGGTACTCGCGGACAACCCAGTCGAAGCGTTCTAGAAATGTTACGAAGCATTGAAAACGCGCTGGAGTCGCTGTATAGCTGCCCAAAAAGGACTACTTTGAAGTGGATGGCAGAGTTGTAGAATAATTTTCAAATACTAAACGGTTTTTATGGAATCAGTCTCATTACTTAATTGTCATACCTCGTATATGTGACTGCAGGTTGCCGTTAAACGATTTGGAAATTCATAAGAAAAAATTATCAAAAATTAATTCTGAATACTAACCGAAAATTTATTTGGCAGCTCTATTTCCATTATACATATATATACCAATGTGTCATATTTCACTTGAGCCCTTTACAAATTCTATGGCTTTTGTATACTGACTAGCTGAAATTCAGTTTGTCATATAATAAATTCCTGCGCTTACACATGTAAATTTATAAATATGCATTTATTTAATACATATATGATTTGTTATATAACTGTGTCGTGTTATGGCACCCACAGACGTCAACCGCTTACAATAGAAAACAAATTACAATATTGGTCACCAACAGCGCGCTTAATCCTGTCCCACAGGACCTGCTATGGTTAGTAACCGCACGCACACTCACCTAGATTTATATGTGGCATGTATGTTTGTATTGGTATATATATATATATATATTCATATGTTAATAACTTCGTTTATGGATTTATGCAATTACCACGTGGCTATTATTAATTGTGTGGTGGTGAACAAATGAAACCGGATATTGAAATGCAAACAAATAACCGAACTTGGTGGCAATATGCATTTTTACACAGGCGCTGGAGCTCATTTTTCTCTTTTTGATTTAGTAAAACATGTGATAATAAAATGAATAAATAAAGAATTGGTGTGGATTTGACTGGACAGGATGCGAATTTAATTTTATTTATTTTTATATATTTTTTTATTATTGCTAGCATTTATTTTGGTTTTGAATGGTAGATAAGAAGTATTAATGGAATATGTGTCTATATATTTTTGATTTATTTTATGCATTTTTGAATAAGCACAGAGGAGAGGTATAAGTTCTTTATATTATAAATTGCTCCTACCCTAAAGGTAGGCAATGTTTCTTCTTAATTGTTTGGGCACAGTAAAAACATTGCCTGCATGTAGGCGTTAATTTTTTGGTAAGTAAAAAATCTGCGAAATAATTGTATTCAAAATAATTTTATTCAGCGCTTCAGATAGTAGAATCCCTCTATAAGACCACCACTTATTTTGGAAGCAAATCACCTCATTTCCGACAACTTTGAACATTTTTATTCAACTTCAACTCAAACATATAATTTTCACTAAACAAATACCAATTTTACAACAAAGCTACGTAAATACCGTACATTATCGAATATTCATATGGTTTACTCGCATCCAATTGTTCAACTAATTGTTTGTCAATGCTCGTTTTGTCTCCCTAATATTTGTCTGCTTAATCAAACTCATTGTGTACACAAATGGAAGTTGCATGTTCCGTTTATATTTGTGCAAATAATCAACTTATGTTGTACTTTGCACAAAATGCTACACAAATTCACACACGGTCGTACGTAAGTTTATATGGTTTTTTTTGGTAAAAGGTACTCCTTTATCTACACGCAATTCCCTGAAGTCACAAAATGCATTTTCATTAGCAGACACAGACGGATATTAGCACATACTGAGACACACACGCAGATATTTGTGTATACTTTACGGCTGTAGTTTACTTGGTAAAGAGTATAATGTACTCCGTTTATGGTTGGTAAGACAAGGAAGCGTTTATTGTCGAAATCCAAATAAATATGCTGTGAGATTTTATGGCAAATAAAATGTTGGACGCAAAATGTTTAAGTAAAATGAGTGGGAAGCGGTTGGATGAGAAGTCTGTAAGAGAGCGAGAAACAGACTGAGAGATGATTGTTCCAAATTTAATGCTATATTTGACTATATATGATAGTATTAAGACTTATAGCTAAAATAAATAAGGAAAGTTTTGGCGGTTTGCTGAGTCACTCATCTATTCTCATTTATGCATATATTGAGGAATTGGTAGAAAAATTTATTGATAAAAAAATGGAAGCCATTTCTATATTAAAACTGTAAGCATCTGGGGTCCCCACGATATGATACTCTGGAGGAAGTGACGATAGTGAGGCTGCAGAGTTTGCTAAAATTCGCGTCAAGCGTCCTAAAGTATGACTACTTCTCTTAGACCAGAAACTGAACTCCATCTGGTATAGGAAAGAATCAAAACTGGTGTATGCGCAGCTTAATGCCATACCCGTTTAACTTAACCTAATTTAACTTATATTAAAACTGCGCCAGGTATATTAGACTTCGTTTCCACAGATCTTTCTTCATAATTGGGTAAAAAGTTAAGAGTAAAAGTTTCTACGACTGACTAAAAATGGTTTATTATTATCATATCTAACTAAAGAAACTGAAATCTGGAAACAAAATTAGATTTTCTGACAATTTTTTCTTTCATCTCGGAGGAAGAGCTCTCGAGAGTTTCTCAGAGAATATATCGCATTTCTGTCACATACATATATATCCAGGCATCCAGTACGGGACATGAAATGTGAAACCATAAATTTCTGTATGAAAATATTACTTACTGCTCTCCAACAGCACAATTTTTAATGTCTTTCCAAATTTCAGAACTACATACTCGTACATTAACGTTTCTGTCGATGCTTGTGTATATTTGTGCTCTCCAGACAACTGTCAAATTAATTTCAGTCACAAAACTTCATCACCACTAATGCTCTTCAATGTGAAAGCATATATGTAGGTTTGCTTTCCAACTCCCAAAGAAGGTATCAATAACGTGAACTCCAAGCACACAATGCGCTTCAGTTCCTTCCGCGCGCTTATCAATTAAGTGCGCTCAAGCACTTGCTGCATGTTTGCGGCTAATTTTCGCGTTACAAGCCAACCGAGCATGCAACGCACTAACGTTGAATAAGAGACAATCAAAAGCAAGAAAAAACTACGCGCGTTGAGACAAAAGCCCTACAACACAAATGCACACACACGCACACGAATAACACGTAGGGCGGCGCCTAAAAGTAGACAAACGCAATGTGAGGCGGGCGCATTGGCAGCGGCGGGCACAAAAGTGAAGTAGTAACGCACAACTAGCTTTGTAGCTGATGTTTTTGTTCACGCTTTTGCTTGTGTGTAGTTGCTACAGTGCGCCCTTTGCTTGGTTGTCGGGGGCGTATGAGTAATCAAGTAGTTTTACGCGTTGTCTTGTTTTGTGCGTTTTTCTTTCGCTTTCACAAGCTATTTTCTTGGAGTAATATTATACGTTTTTGTTGCTGTTGTTAACATTTGTTTTCCTTATTGTTTTCGGGGGTTCCACTATGCGGCGTTGTAATTGCGATTTAATTAAGAAAATTGATAATTAGTTTTGACAGCGTTGAGCATATCAGCCAACCAAGCGTGCAACGTGTGAAATTGTCAAAGGACTCGTCCGCATTCGTGTGCTGCATTGTTGTTGCTGCTGTTTCGTAAAGTTTTCCTGCAGCTTGCATATGTGTGCGTGTATGCTTTTTGCCGTTGCTTTGCGCACATTTGTCTATCGCATCTGCGTGCTTCCGGCGGCGACTGTTGCTCTTCAGCTGTTACTGCATCAGCTAACTGTCTTGGTATTTTCTTGAATTTTCTTCTATGCATTCGCTTTTTGTTGGCTTTTATATTTACAAGTGTACTTTGTGTTGTGTCTGTTTATGTGTGTGCATTTGCTGCGGAAACGGATATTGCGGCGGCACATGATATGCACTGTGAACTCAGCAGCAGACTCACTCAGTCATTTCCTGTTACTTAGAATGTGTACATGTGTGCGTAAGTATTTTAAAATTGTTGTTTGTATGTTTTAACATTAACATTTGTATGTATGTGTGCGTTCTCTCAAAGCTTTCACACGTTCCTTAGTTCTTGTGAACTTCTTCTTCCTGTTTCTTTTCCTGTTTCGCCTGCAAGTGTTCACACATCTTGTTGTTATTCAATTTGGTGTTGCTTACATGTTGTTATTGTTTTCCTACTTGCACTTGGCTGTAAAGAATGAAGTTTACAGGAACAAAAGCACCATGCCTTCGCAATTTAATTTAATTTTCACTTGTTTCTAAATATATTCCGGCAGTATGAATAAAGTAAGAAATTTTTGCAGAAAAAAAAATAGTAAAAAAATGCTCGTACTATTTCAAGAAGTGTATATTAAAACTGTTTAAATTTAAAATGTCTCTAAAAACATAAGTTTGGTTTTGCATTAAGGACAACCTTAAGGCTTCTATGAAAGCTTATATTTTCGAAAACACTAGATGCCTTTGAAAACATTGAACTTCAGAAGAGAACTATTTTAAATGATAACAACACTGATTAATAAAAGAAATCGAAGACTTGCCTCAACATAACATTCGCACTCCGAAATCTTCAAACATTGCATAAATTCATAGCGAAGACACAAACTATAAAAATCGAAATTAACACTAATGAAGTAATTTGCACAAATAAGTGCCATTTCACTCAGACGATGCAATAATTTACTTCAATCGAGACTTTCAAACAACTAAGCAGATTGGTCTAGTCGAATTTTTTCTCATTGAGCCAAACGAAAATCAAAAATTTGCCAATAATTCACAAAACCCTTTCAATTTTAACTAAGTGCCTTAAGAGTATTGAAATATTTTATGATATTAAATTTCGAGCACCACAGCATGGCTGTATAAGAACTAGAGCTCCCACTCCCGGGCTCCCGGGCTCCCGAAATCCCGGGATCCCGGACTTAAAACTCCTCCCGGGATTTAAAATTAATTTCCCGGGATATTCGGGATTTTTGTCCTTTTTTTTAAACACTGTTAATTATTACTTTTTCATAAACAAAGTTGTATTTACAATAGATGAACATTGCCATAAAACAATTAGTAAGAATTTAGTACTTTACAACACTGTTTGATCAAAGTTACAGCACTGGTTTGATCAGCTGTTAATTGGCAAGCTGTAGCATGTGCCAAGCATACGATCAACTGCACTGCATTTTACAAACTTACACTCGTGCTTATTGTAGAAATTGTCAAAAAGTACAATACTAATGATGTTGAGAATCGCGATATCGATTTAAAAATAATCGAAAATGAAAAGAAAAACGTTGAAAAGAACCAAGCAAAAAGCGGCTTAGCATACTTTTAGGGGCACAAGTATGAGTTTCTCGCTTGAATGGTTGTCATAAAGCAGTGTTGATATATTTTTGGATAAAATTTGTGTACATATATATGTATATTAAAAGTTAGAAATGTGTGGTATTATTAAATTACTAAATATGTATTTGATTTGTGATTTTGGTATATATGTATGTAGAAACACTGCCTAGGACAGCTGCCACATTCATTTGCTTCAGCGTACAATTTGTTTATGTGTATGTATGCGAACCAATGTGACATACCAAAATCTATATAAATCCCATTTCTAACAAATTTTTGGTGCGCATAAACTTGCAACACAATTTTTATGGGACGGCAAACTTTTAAGCCTAAGAGGTGCAAGCACTGCCGCATTGGACACAATCAATAGTGAAAATTTTCTAATAGAAAATAACAAAATTGCTGTAATGCATAACTAAACTGTTTAATTTGTGGAAATTGTTGCATGTTGCAACCATAGAAATAAACGGAATTTCGCATTGCAATCCCCAGCACGCATGGAGAGTGCATTACGTGCACTTACGTGTACTGTTAGTGCTTACTTATACATATGTAATGATGTATATGTAGTTTATTTAGCATAACAGTCGGCAATCAGTCGCTTTACATACTTATATAAACATACGCTTGTTGCAAGTGTGTTTCTAAACCTTTATTGCCTGCTGCTGCCTGTCATTATTGCTGTTGTTGTTGCTTGCATGCTTATTGCATTCCCAACGATTTGTAGTCGAGTCTATCAATTGCTTATTGGAAACTCTGCTAGTGGGCAATAACGGCAACATATTGCAAACAACAAAGAAGTGCGCAGGTTGCATGGGCTGTATGTGCTTGTATATATATGTGTATGAGCGGGCCACAATGCCGACATTGCTTTCAAAAATGATTAAAATTACTTAGATGTTTTCGAAAATGCGTAAATGCTCAAAGGATTTGCAGTTTATGAAATGTGAAAGAATAACGGCACAAATAATATTTTGTGGTTGAACTACTGTGGGCAAAAAATAGTAAGACTTTTTAGTTTAAATAAAGTTTAAAACCTATTTGTCGAAATATTTTTTCTAGATTTTTTTCAAATTAAAAAAAGTAAAGGAATTGGTGCTTGAAAATCGTTGATTAACAGTCAGAGATCTTGCTGGCATCGTTGGAATATCGGAAGGATCAGTAAAAAACATTTTGAAAAATCATTTAGGCCTAAGAAAAGTGAAAGCCCCATTTTTTCCAAAATACTAATTTTTTTCGAAACAGTTTCGCGTTAACGTCTCTGAAGCAATGCTTTCCGTCTATCAGATATCATTAAACGCATTATTACTGACAATGAGCCTTGGTTCTATGCTTTCGACTCGGAAATAGTCAATCAATCGAAAGATATAGATTTCGAAGAATAAATGGAGAATTCTGAAATTATGAACAAAGTCATACTATTTTTGCTCATTGCAGCAGTTGTATATTCCTCATACATGTTTTAATTGTATTTTATTTCGTTATATTATATTGAATACATTTTTTTAAGCCTTATATTACTATATTGTTGTTGTTTCAGCAGGCTCTTCGTTAAGCCTCTTTTAGTTTGGATTATAAATGTGCTTGTCTTTTTGGCAAAATTCGCATATGTTTCATTGAATATGAAAATATCTCAGTTTTCTGGCAATAGCTTAGAGAGAAGAGTATCTATGAAGTGTAAGTAAGGGTGGAACTTAGTTGAGCACTAGTATGGAAAATATATTATACATTTACATATATATTATACATAAACCTGACAATTCTATTATTATATTTAATATTTTTGTGTTTTTACACCCGTTATTTTTTGGTTACCTTATTTTGCATTTTAGGTGACGATATATAGTAGTATTGCATTTATATAGTATAAGGTACGGTTAGAACTTAACATCAACTTTATAGATTGTCTTATGTAAATAAAAATTATTAAATTTTTGTATTTTTGGTTGTTAGTTTTTAAAATAATATATAATTTATAGACTATTTTTTTTTAGAATTTTTTACTACTCAAATTGGAAACCATTTTTCTTACATTTCGCACACATGTGGGTAGCAAGCACTTGAAATGAAATAATAATAAAGCTACGTTTAATAATTTTAATTTCTTTTAAAAAACATTTTTCTTGTATTTAGCAATCCATACTTCATATTTTAAAAAAAGAAAATCTACTTCAAGCATCTGTAGCGAATTTATGTAGCTCCGTCCTCGCTAATGCCTTTTCACAATGAAGCTTCGTCGGTTGCACGTCAGCCGGAAGTAGAGAGCAGCGACACGTTTTTGTTGCATGACATTTTTCATTCTATTTTCTGCATGCCTTATCAACGCTAAGGGTATATTTATGATACCTTTTAGCATTTAAGTAAATCCACGTTGCCATTACGCGCTTAAATACATGCTTGGCGACAATGTTATACTTTTTTGTCTGTTTGGAAATTTATAATATTCGTCTTGATGTATATTAAAGTTATCTATAAGGCTTGATTTTTAGTTTAGGTTGTATAAAGCTGCATTTAAGTAGGAGGAAAAAAGCAGTGCTGGTTGTGGTATGATAGAAAAATAGCATTAAATAATGTTAATAACAAAAGGGTGAAGCTGGTATTGGAGTGATTGCAGAGACTCTTAGCAAGTCCTGCTTATACACACTCGAGATTTTAACGAAATTTGTTTGGTTTTTTTATTTCATTGGATCCAGTTCAGAGATATAGTGGTCACCGCAAAACGTCATTTTTGAGAGGAGCCTTCGGATATCAGCTGTAGTTTCTTTCCAAATAAATATTTTTACTAGTACTAAGTCTCAAAATACATCTAAAAGATACTATAATACTTGTATGTGTACAAATTTTTGGATCAATAAAGTTTAAAGTTTTCTCAGGAAAAATTCTGGAAAATTCGCTGTTTTTGGCCTTTAACTTTGAATTTAACTTTTTCTTACACCTTGCATTTCATTCAAATTACTTTCATCCTGGATGTAGGCTTATCTGCTTAGGATCAAATAAGATGAAAAACGCTGCCTACATTTAGGAGAACATATCATTTTTATATTTTTATTTATTTTTACAAAATATTTAAAGCCTGATTTTGATTAAAATATACATATGTATAACATATTAATATACATATAATTTCATAGACTATAAGTTTGTCTTTTTTGAATACTAGTCTATGAATCTATATTTATTAAGAATCTTTCATAAATTATTGGATTATTAGAATACTAGTCTACGAATCTATATCTATTCAGAATCTTCCATTTAAGTATAAGGTAAACTAATATACTAATACTTTATAATAATATTTCTTATACAGAGCCACGCTTTAAAATCCGCACAAAAGAAAAAGGTAATGAAAAATAAGAAATGCTGAATTTACTACAACAAAAAAATGACATAGCGTTGCAGGTGAAAATATGATATTAACAACAGTCAACAAAGCCAACAACCGCATTAGAGCCGTTACATAAATAATAACCACACCACAAAATACACGGAAGAGCGGAAGCATACAGAAAGGCGCGAAGCACTATGTCAAAACCGAAAAACAGCCGAAAACTGTAAACATAACAAAAGGTTTGCCAAAGCTAAGTTGAGAAAATAACAATTTTATAGCGAAATAACAATGCAATGATGAAAAGTCAGGCAAAATGCGGGTACAAAAAAATTGAGTAAAGAAAGGTATTTGAAATATAAAAGATATTACGGTGTAGTTATGAGAATGCACGCAGCCATATGAGGAGCAAACACTGTAAACGTGACAATAAGAAGGCATGGCTACATGGTACAACAACGCACGCAACATTTCATACAATGATAATGATTATAAGGTGAACGTAAACGCGGGTGAATGAACGCACACTTGAGTTTTTCATGTTTGCCAAATGCCGATACCCAACGGCAGGTGAGAGCGGCAAAGAAAGGTAAGGCAGCTTCTTTGTTCCACCGCTAAGCTCCCTTGCTGTAAAAATTCAAAAGATAAACGCGCTGCCTGGCAGCTGATTGAAGAATTTTGTCATCTTTATAGCCGTGCGTGCCTGCACACACTCGAAAGCGAGCTTTTATGTGTTGTGGAGGTATATATATGTGTGTGTGGTCGCAAAGTCAAGGGCGCTGTAGCAAACTTCTTTTCAGTTAGCCATAAAATATAAAAAGTGACATTTTACTTCAAAGTGTTTTGTGTAGTGTGAAAGGTTAAGAGATGAACGCAAAACTGACGTGCAAAATGCACATAAAAGAACGATGACTAGTGGCTTTAAGCGAAGAAAATATCATAAATTTTTAAAAGCTTATCAAGAAATTTCGCAAGAAATGGTATATGCGACATTTGAAGGGCGAATTTGTAGACGTTGGCAAAGCGTGTGTCATGGCGTATACGTAATCAAACTTAGAGGAAGTTGAGCGCTTGTCACCTACGCTTTTTTGGTCGAGTAAATGTACATGAAAAGTGTAAAAAGTTACTTCCAAACACAAAATAATAATTGAGTTTTTTTACTGAAGGTAGACAATAATATTATTTCATTCAACGACAGCCGTTTCCGCGACAATCGGGTCTAAGTAACCGAAACTAACCCGGTTTTTAACCGGTCAAATACTGCCAACTCAGCAACTTTCCTCGAAATTACTTTAGAAGTATTTTCTAACACTACAATAACAATAAAAACCACAACATTTTTTATATATTTTTTAAATACATTCAACTTAGACATTAAAGCCTTGAAAATAAAGCTGAAAGCAAGAAATATGACGCCTAATATCCACACAGCTTATAGCCCCACATTCACATACATATTTGACTGTTCCTAAACTATTTCTTATTCACTAAAGATGCTTAGAATAATTTTGAATTAAATACGGAGCACGTAATTTTAAAGCTTTAACAACTTAAATCAAGCTTTTTCCCCAAGCGCAATGCAATCTTCTCTTGCATTAAATAATTTCCATTTTATGCAACTAATAATGGGTATAAGCAGTAATGTAAAATAACCTGCAGCTATTTGAAAGACATTTACTCAAACACGCATTTACATTGGCTCACATACATACATACATACATACAAGCGTAAAAAGTACAAAAAATTGCACAACTCTAAAATGTATATACACCCACACTTTCTATATGCGCATAATACGCACGCAGCAAAGCAAATATTTATATATATGTGCATATAAAAAATACATACATACATATGTATATACAAAAGCATACATCTTTGCGCACATTTATGCTTAATAATGTTTAAAATGTTAAGTTTAATCCGCACAGCTGAAAGTTTTCCCAGCAATTGACCTCAACTCGACCTCTTCGCAAATGCACACACACATATACACAAATAAGCACACACAAGCATTATCTAATTGCCTGGCAGGGCTTATGAACGGGAGGTAGAGGCAAATACAAAACCGCAGAAAGTATTTTATACAATTAAATGCCTTAATTTCAGGGTTTGCCGGGAACCCAGCTTTAATACTCCTACATAAAGGCCACAAATACATGCACAAAGTAATAAATATAATTGAATTGAAATGCCGAGTAATTCTGCGTAAAAAATGATAACTTTAAGAGCAATTTGGTAATGGAAAGCTGTACAAAGTGAAAATAACTGATTGAATTGAGGAAGGGTCTATCTACTTTCTAATCTGTCTTTTGTCGCTATTTAAAAAAAGTTCTATTTTAGACAAATTTTTCAACTATTTTCATAAATAGATTTTTTAAGCGTGTTCATATGACTTTTTTTTGTAAACTTTCGTAAATTATGAAATAATCCATTAACAATATTTTAAGGTACTTGATAGCTCGTTCATCTCAAATTGCTATCGAAAAAAAGGTTACCGTAAATCCAAGCTTAAACGGCCAAACCAAATCCACTTAAGAATTATTTATGCAGCGCATTTCCATGCTTCCTTCTTGACCATTGCATGGCTAAGTCGCAAGTGCAACGCAAATGATGTGATATGAATGAGCGTTATCGTCATCGAGTGCACTGCTTGGTAATCAACAAATTCTTTAAAGCAAGAAGAAAATGCTGCTGAGATGAGCAATAGAAGCTGCAATTTGTATGAAAAACAGCACGAAGCGGACGGTTATTTTTCCAGCATTGCATAGAATGTAAAGAGGCGTGAAAATCATAGTTGATTAGTCGTTTAATAATATGGAAAATAGGCCTGGCACTTTAAATGTCTACAAGTGGTACTCAACAGATTGAGAAAACGCCTTTTATATAGTTATACACTTAATATATAGTAGAGTTTTACATACACTTAATACAAAGTAGAGATGCCAACAGTTTGCGTAACTTATTATATAATTTCAGTTATTCATTTGAAAACAAAATAACAGTAAAAATCTCCTTATTTCCAATTTCTACGTAAACTAATAAAATTTGTAATGATTCTGACAAAAAAAAAAAAATAATTGTATTCAGCACGTCTAAAAATGCAATTCAGCGCGAGTTTTGAAACTTATAGCAACAGTTGTATTGAGTTCGTTTTCATTGCTGCTTTCAAAACTGCGCTGAATTCATATATAAAATTTAATAAAAGTAAAAAGTTCTCTATGTCTAATTTTTATGTAATTAAAAAAAATGTGAAATTATTCTAAAAAAAACAATTAAAATGTATTCAGCACATTTAAAAAGTCAATTCAACGCGAGTTTAGAATGATATTGCAACTATAATATTGAGTTTGCTTTCATTGCAGTGCTTAAAACTGCGCTGAATTCATATAGGAAATATAACTATTCGACTAACATTGTGTTTTCAAAAGTAAAAATATGTGGAATAGTGTTATTTTATTCAGCATTTTTACACGATACGACAGCAAGATTATAGACCGGTTTTATTTTCGCCATCGCCAATCTGACTTTTGTGAAAACGGTACTTTAACTGTAAGTATTGTATATACTTTGTTTTTTTGCTGCTATTTTACTCACATAGAATTTCTACTCCACATCCGATGCCAATAATCTTATTTTCTCGCCGGCTTTCATTATCCACAGTCAATTGAGTGGCTTCATTCATTTGCACGCTATCAAATTATGAAGTTGCTGCATTCCCTTGCAGACGGTATGTGTATATGTAAATACCTCAACTGGTCGTGCTGATGAGCGCTGCAGATACGCTGACAGTGCGTTGAACGTTATGAACCTGATTTTTGAGGCGCTGACAAACGAAGATTAGACCGATAAACATACTTGTTGTTTGGTGCATAAAAACTCCGAACTTGTTGATTGCGAACTCATATAGAAGACGCTTTAAATGTTGACCAAAAGCTGCTGAATGCATTAGGAAATTAATAAATGATGCTGAAAACGTGTTTTTTAATATTCTAATATAAATATTTGTAGAATTTTTCAAGAGCAAGTGCTACTTGCCTCTTTAAAATCATATTCAGTCGTTAATAATTAACATAGCAAGACTTTTGAGTTTATATATTTTTAGTTTGCTTTCAAAACTCTAATTCAGCTCATTTGTTTGCAATTCAGCTCGCCATTTTTTTAAATATTCCTTGCTAATTTTTTTCTGAACATACGTTTTTGGTTTTGCTTTAAAAACTTTTATTCAGCTCATTTGTAAGCAACTCAGCGCGCCATTCTTTTTTAAATAATCGATACCAAATGCAATAATTTTTAATTTTTGAATAAATTCAACACACTTGCACGTAAATTTTATAACCAAAATTTAAAGTAATTACATTTTGAGAAACCAGTACAAAGACAGTGACAAGTCTAAGCTCAGAATGAATTTCTTGTCTGTAACCAATTGGAGGCGTAGATGGTTTAACTCACCTCAATCCAATCAATGGTGGCGCTAACGATAAAATATATGTATGAACATACTTATAGTAACAACATGTGTTGTTTTTGTAGCATTGCCGTCTTTGAATCATTAGGTGCAAAGTAGTTAAATATTTTAACCATTTCTCATTTCTCCTACCCGTACAGTATGTGACAAGGATTGGGAAACTTTTGCAATTGCATTCGTTTTTATTGCTATCACTGCGAGCGTTGGAGCAACTTTAGCGATTTTTTGTTGCTTTCTAAAAATCGCATTTCGTCGCACAGCATGTTGACAGCGTGAAATTGATGGAAAAGGTGTTACAGCGTGTACAATTCCGAGGAAAGCTAAAAAGAAGAAAGTGAAAAGTTTTCGAGAAAAAGCCGAGACAAGTGACAGCTCATGTGTCAACAACAAAAAGCGCAACAAAAAAAATGTTTTGAACAACAATGCATGTTTTTTTTTTTCAGATTCCGCCTCCGTTTCTATAACACCACTGTGTGAAAAACAGTTGGGTTGGGACACCAACTGCTGTGTTCGGTTTAAACGCATATCGCTTTGATTTCCATTATCACAGTTGCATATCTCGGCTGCGCAAGGAGCACAACTAATGTCTGCGCCCGCTCGACATACCTACCAAAGCACCGTCTCGGCAATGAATCGTTGTAGGGATTTAACTAGTCGCAATCTTTGGTGTGTCGCCGCTTGAAAGTTGCAACAAAATTTTTTATTTCCCCTCTTACCCATTTTCCTGTCTGCTGTGGGTAATTCTAATGGACTGGGTTACAAGTTGTTCCGCTTGTGTGCGGGCACTATCAAAAAGCAGCCAACTTCACTTTATGCCACACAGTTGGTGTTCTCGCACTCACCGTGAAGCTGGCTGTCTGAATGTCTGGCTGGGAGTTGATTGTGGCGGTGGTGGTGTTGTTGATCTTTGGCGTAGATGCGACAAGATAAATGATTAAGGCATTCAGGCTGTAGCTATCGCTTTCTTAGCCATTGGTTGGCGTGTGTTTCAACGGTGGCAACTGTAACTCTACACCAAAAGTTAGCGGTGTCAGAATCTATTTGCACAAATCTGTTGGTAATTTTGCCATTGAACCCAGTGAGCAATTAAAGCTTTAGGCCGGAAGTTTCCAAATGTGAAGGTAATGTTATTTTATGGAGCTTAAAGCAAAGATTTTTGATTTTGAAAATGAAGATTTTTTCGAAGTATGAGCTGACTTGTTTTTATACTTCCATTCACAAAGAAATCCTGGTCAAAATTGCTCGACATAACTTCTGGCGATTTCTAAAGCTAAATATATTGGGGCTACTTCAACAGATTTCGCACAATGAAGGCATAAAAACCGATATAGCTTAACCTGTGAATTAAAGAAAGCGCCGATGGCGTTGGTCCGAAAGCAAGAACTTTGAAAATAGACTTAAGGACATATTAGGAGGATGAGAACTGAAGGAATTGGTATAAAACCAAAGGCTCAAACCTGGGTAAGGTTAACAAACTTTCCGGCCTCACTATCGATACATCCTCCAATGTATCATGCCGTGAGGACCCCAGATACTCACAGCGTAGTCTTGCCAATGTAGGACAAGTGCGCAAGCGATGCTTCATAATAACTTATAGATCACATACTATATACGAGTATTATCTATTACATTATCTTCAGTTAAGTTCCTAAGTTGGATCACTCACAGCTCTCAGTTATTGCTCATTGGCTTAAACCAATTTTATAAATTTGAAAACAAATATATAGCACGTAGATATGTATGTATGTACACTTGGATGCATTTTCATCATTGCCAATCTCAAATAATCTAACTGGTTCACAGTTCGAGTGGCAAAAATCTTCCATCAAGCAAATACTAACGACGACAATCCAACAAACATACACCAGCTCAACGAGTATATGACGAATGGCATGCGGTAGCAGAGCAGAGCAAACAAGCAGTCAGTCAGAAACGTAGTATAGAGAGGACATCGCTTGCTATGTTTACAAATAGTCAGCAAACAATGTAGACAGACGTACTGACAGCAACGCTGCACTCATAGACGGTTAGACAAACGCACCGAGTTCGAGTTGAGTTAGGAGAAAACTAATGACTCGAGTGCTTGTTGACTGTACGTAGTTTAATTTACTTTAGCTTCATAACCAGCCAACGAGCTGACTACTGACTTTGCATTGCCTGGCCTTTGAAATCTGCTTTGGATATATATACATATGTATGTATGCCTGGATTGCATCAGTTATGCATCCTGTGTATGTGTGGTGATCCCTGTAACAAATTTTATATGCATAACAAGTTCAGAGTTCAACTGAGTTGAATGCTGAGTTGGTGGCACAAAAGTTCGGCGCTGTTAAGTGGCATTGTTGGCAAAGAGGCAATAATAACTATGGAATCGAAATACATTCGTACATTTATATTTGTTTTGCTGTATACTATAGTAGCCATATATCTATGGGCTGTGCATACCGAGATCACTCACTCAGCAACTTTTCCACTCAACTCACAGCCGTATCATCCACTGCCATTCATTCAGCATTCATTTAATAACTACAAAATACTAAAAATATGCATTTAAATTATTCATTTCTTCAGCTACAACTTGAGCAATGTTAATTCAGCAAATTGCAGATTTAAGTGTTCAACTACTGCAATATGAAAAGTGAAGTTAGCTGCATTAAAAATGCATGGCTGCACTCATTTCAGTTGCAGGCTACAAAATTGTTAAGGGATTTAATCAAAATGGCAAATATATTTTTGCCTGAAAACACTTTTGGTTATATTTTACTTTATTTTCTTCCACTTTGATTGAAACAGCAAAGAAATTGGGCATTTTTCATTTAATTTAAGTTTTGCTGGCTATTGTCTATATTAGTGTTGTAATTTGCAATGCCTAAGGTGTATTCAGCACCAATTCAGCGGCAGTAATACGAAAACTTGAAGCTTGAATTATATTTTATAAGTGTTAAAATTTAGTTTTGAAAGATTTAAATTGATATATTAATGCATATTTATTAAATACAGTTGGATTACTAAGACAAAGTATTATCCTTTCGTGCTAAATTTCTGCACTCAGATAATAAATTTGCTGAAATTACTATTTGTTTTAATCAGAAATGTTTATTATAAACATTTGTAGTATACTTAATTGCTTTGGGTGATATTCAGCTGATTTAACTGAAATTCAGCACCTCATTTGTTGCGCTGAATAACACGAATTTCCAAAATTATGTATAAACTGTACTGCTCAGCACAATATCTCCACTTTCATGCGTTGTTAGCATTATCAATTGGAAAACTCAGTTTACAATCCTTTACGATTTTTATGCGCAATTTGATCAGCGTAATAAATCATGCGGTTGCAGCCTGCCACTAGGAAACTTCATCTGTAATGCGGACTGACGACATTTCACGCTGTGTAGCGTGGTGTCAAAGGCATGCAGAGAGGAGTTGAAAGAAAAAAGTACACTTAAATGGAAAACACAAAAATATGCTTGGAAAACACACAAATATAAATGGTGAAAAATGTACAATGCACTTTTTACAACCCCATTTCAATCCATGTTAACGTACTTGCTATTCGCTTCTACTTGTATTTTTATAAAAAATAAAATAAATGGCTTTGGCGAAGCGTTTCGTGTTGCGGCCAAAGTAATCAATTGCTTGTGGCAACGACGGAAGTTCAATTGCACGCGTCGGAATGCGTAAAAAGTTATATTTATAAGCAAAAAAAGAAAGTTTCAGTAAACTTGAAAAATGAAAATTCGCAAGTTAACTAATGAAAAAGTCAAGAATGAGCGGTGTGTTAAGCGATAAAGTAAAATATATGTACAGTAATAAAAAGTAAATAATTTTTCTTTTCGCATTTACCGCCAACAAAACTGCATTGCTTCTCTAGACATCATTCATGTCATTTTTTTTTACTCAACTTGGCAAAACATAACGGCACTTCATTCGCCCACAAATGTAAATAAACAAATGGATGTCTGAAATGAAAATTAATGAAAATTGCTCCTAACCCTTCACCTTAGTAGCCAGTGGCCAGCAGCCATCATGGATAATACCGCTTTCACCTGTGCCGACACTTGGTTGCATTTGAAAATTAAAATGGTTTGCTCACGGCCGTTGAAAGTGAGGAGAAAAAGTTTGTACTTAAAAAAAAGTTGCTCTTTAATATAATTGAAGGTGATCATTCGTCGTAGTTTTAATTATTACATGCAATTCAGCGGCAATATTTTTACTTAAAGTAGTCAGCTGTAGCTTCCTTTACATATATATATCACTTTGCCATATTCAGCTCTATTTTGCTTAATCATTAATTAAACTTAAAAATTTATTAATTATGTATTGAATCGAACTTGTTCCAAAGAACTTACGTCGCTAAATAAAGCTGAATTAAGCCTAATTAGCATTGAATCACGCTTTTAACTTGGCTTATAAATTGATGTTTCCAAATAAATGCTAATTCATAATCAACAGCTGAATAATGCCCAAGCTTTGCGAAATAGTAGAAGCGGGTGTAAGTTTTAAGACAGTTCTTTAATGGATTAATTTAAATAAGCCGATTAGAAAATTACCGCCACTAAATTGCGCTAATAACAAACATAAAGTTTAGACTTATTTGATTATATGCCTCCTGCTTATTACTAGTAGAAAATTGAGTTATGGGAAATTATTGTTTGCTGAATAAATCTTGCGCTGAATTCGAAAAAAGTTTAATATTTCAATATCAATCAATATTTCAATCTTAATATTACTTTTTGCTACACTAAAAATACATATTTTCGTATTCAGCAGAAAAAAATTGTGCTGAATTTGAAACAGAAAATTGCGGAAGCAGATTTCAATCTTAATATTATTTTTTAGTGGACTAAAAAACCTATTTTCTTATTCAGCAGGAAAAAATTTAAACGAAGTCGAATTATTTGTAAATACAGATGAAATCTAAGGTTAAACATTAATAGATATTTTTTTGTTAAATTTTGCATTATTTCAGCGTCTATAGGTTTGCTGAATTCGATTATATGTATATAGTGATTTATAAAAAATAAAAAGATGAAATCACTTAAATCATTATTAGCTGTAAGTCTCAGCTAAATGCAGAAAAAACCAGCAGAGTGTAAAAATGCAGTATTCTGTTAAATAATTAATAAGTTGCATATTTACTGTACTGGCTGAATACGAAACACTTAACATTTTTTTGCCTTCACTTTGCTGAATTTGCTTGCATGTAGGCTGTTGTACAGAAAGTGTAATTATTTAGTTACATATTGACTTTAAAATTTTGCTGAATAGGAAAAAAGTGAGCTGAATTAAAAATCGAATTGAAAAAAAAAATAGTAAACTACTTCAACTCAAATCACTGAATTCGTTATTAAGCTAAGTGTCAGCTAAATGTAAGAAAAAAACAAGCTGACATTAAAAAGTAAAGTTTGCTTTCAAATAAATAATAATTTTCAGCTGAATAAAAAAAATATATTTCTTTGCCTATACTTTGCTGAATATGTTGACAAGTGTGCTGTTATATAGAAAGTATAATTATGTATTCAAATATTGACTTTAAAATGTTGCTGAATATGAAAACAGTGAGCTGAATTAAAAATGTAATTGCAGATTGTTGCTTTTGGCTAAGAAATAATGAGTTTTTGAATATCAAATGAGCGCTGAATAGAGCTCAATATTTTTTTTTGATTCTAAATTAATGTAGTTTGTGCTTATGAACTGCCATCGGAATCGTAATTAGTATTTTGAACTGTTAAATGTCGCTGAATATTAAACATATTAAGTCTTTAAATTAGCCCTTACGCTGCATAAATTCTTCTTTATACTCACACAAACATATATACATATGTATACTGAGCGGAAGTTACATATGTAAACAAAAGATTAAAAGTTGCTCTTTCAATTCAAAACAAATATTTCTTTTGCTTTACACTTGACTTGCAACCGTTTTCATGCTTCATTCAAGCCTTCTGCAGGCGAATTGTAAATGCTGACACTGAAAACATATATTTCGCAAAGGAATTTATGCGTTATGTACAGACATACACACAACGAATACGCCTGTC